>NW_019154109.1:20737435-20966579 GCF_002288905.1 Enhydra lutris kenyoni | reverse complement strand
GTGTGTGTGTGTGTGTGTGTGTGTGTGTGTGTGTGTGTGTGTGTGTGTGAAATAAAAAAGAAAACTAGAAAACTTAAAAGAGAATTAGTTGCTGGTCACTTTTTGCAAATGATAAAAAGCAAAGAGGCATTTACAATATATCAAGAACAAAAAAATGATAAAGAGGTAAACTGCGTACCTAAGAGAGAGATTCTATCAGATAAAAAGGAAAGGGTACAAGGGAACTTTTCGAAGAGTTCTAAAACTTTAAGGAATTCTACTAAACAGGGTTCTGTTCTCTTGCCTGGGAAGTAACTGAAGTTATGATAGACATTCATGCAGGAATTAGAAAGAATATAAGTACCTGCCTTTTTCCACATCCTTGAAATACTCCAAGGTTAAGAGACATAATGCATATAAAACTGTTTGAGATTTTTTTTTTAAAGAAATATTGAAGCACCTTTTAAAGGAAAGGAGCTTGGTCCAAATGGAACAAAACCAAACTTGTATTTTTTTCTCACACTCTGTCTTCACAACTTTCCTGCATATTGTGACATAATCTTCACTCCATATAGTTCTCATTTCTGGATAACTGGGGATTTAGAAAGGTCACCTGTCCTCACTCATGTGTTTATCTACCAGATATAACCCTCACCATTCTGTACCATAATTATGTGTTTTTATACCTGTTTCACAGAGTACTGTGAGTATTGGAGGAAAGGATGTCTTTCTTTGTGTCCCTGATGACTTGAATAAATAAGAGGTTCAATCAATGAGGTTAATGAATGGGTTTATGTAATGTAAATTGTGTTGTAAGATTTCATTGTTTAAGAATTAATAACGTTTAATCACTCTTGGAAAGACAATTCATTTTGACTTCTTGTATAACTATTGGTGATATGTGAATGTTCTTGAAAGAAAGAAGAAAACATTTACATATCTAAAAGATAATTTCCACCACCAGCTTATTCTCAGGGAAATTGGAACATTTTAGGATAAAGAATCTCAGAGGTTCACAAAATCCCTTATTTTCTTTCTTATTTTATAAATCCCTTTCCATCTATTCATGGGCAACAAGTTACCACTTTGTTCTAAAAATGTTAAAACAGGAAAGGGGAATTTTATGTTAATAATAACCATTATATTCATAGGATAATCATACTCCTTCATGTTAAGTGCCCCGAAGGATAAAAGATAATTCTCATTTCCCCTATGATTATATTCATATGTCTACTAAAGGATAAAGGTATGTATGTATATAAAATTTTATCTATCTATTCAGTATTGCATATCTATTTATAGTTTCATATGTATATAGTTTTTTACTAGATGCTGATTTATCTTGACTCTGTATATAACAACATTATATGCTATAATTTAAATGATACTTTAAATTGAAGTAAATGAACAATTTCCAGGGAAACCGTGGGTAGGGACATCTTTTTCCTTTTGGCCACTTTGGATCATTGATACATTTTGTACATGTGGCTCTGGTCTCCATGTTTTCCCATCCACATTTAGTCCAGCTCAAGAAAGAGCAACACCCTGCTGTGGGAAGGGAGCCAACCTTGCTGTCAGATGTTCCTGGGCTTGGGTAACTCCTGCTCCACTGTTTAGAGGTCGTGAGTCCTTGGACAAATCACTTCACCTTTCTGATTCACAGTCTCGCCATAGGTCCAACGTGGATGATACCCTGCCCATACCGTCACCCAATCTCCTGTTAGGACAGCAGTAAATACCAGTATGCGTGCTCTCACTTCCTCACACATAAACCTCTTTCAACAATATACAGAAGTCTCTTTGAATGCATTACTTCATATTATGCTTTAAAAACAAACAAATAAACAAACAAATAAAAAACGACCAACCAACGGAACAAAAAAATCCTTCCCTTATAGTTTCCAAAACTGTAGGTATGTGATAAGGCATAATGCATATTACTGATATATAATGACCGATCACAGTGTTTGCTCATTCTGGTAGGTTGAATCTCAAGTTGGCTGCCTCCAACTGGCTATCTGTTGAAACACTTTATGCTTTTATAAGGGTGAATCCAGAGTGCACTGAGTAATGCATAATAAAATTAGTTTTGGGAGAAAGGAACCAAGTTTAAAAGAAAAAAAAAGGGGGGGGGACAGATAAGCAGAGTAAAATAATCTCCAATGACTTCATTGTGAAGTAATGACTTTTACCAAATAACTGCATTGTAGTTTTATCTTTCCAACCAAGATTGTGTTAATGCTCTAAAATTAAATCTCTTGTGAAAGTTATCTGGAATTTCTCAACAAGTTTTTAAAGGGGTTTTATTTTTTCATTGGAGGTCATGCCTCAAGAATTTGTAGGAATTCCGCCTGGAAAGTAATAATCAGTGGAAACTGGCAGTCAAAGTTAATTTATATTACTCTTCCAGATAAAAATTCCTTCCGTCTTAGACCTGCATTTCAAAAAAGATTATTATCACTCTGGAGAGAATACATCAGTGTAGAAAAAAGAAAGAATGACCTCAAAGATGTCTTTGCTGCCTCTGTGCAACTCCAGGTCTGCTTCTTTTTAAAACTCCCTTTTTAATCCTCTCTTTTGAAATGTTTTGAGTCTATTCAAAGCAAGAGTATGTCAGAGGCATGCTTGAGGAGAGCTCTAGAAATGATGTTCCCTAATTTGCCTGCCGTGGGAGTTCATGACACATCTTGGGTGGTGGGAAAAAGGAGGACAGAAGCAGGAAATGTGGGGGAGAGAGTCCTTCAGCAACTGGACCAAGAGGAGGAAAGTACTTTTTATATGGCAGTATATTCTCCTTCCCTTAGTAGCTAAAGGGATTGGTTTTTCCCAAATCAGACTCTTTGCCCTTCCTTTAGTAGTGTTTGTGTATTCATATACATGACACATTCATGAGGGAGCAGCTTAATGGAAAAGCCTTGGCTATTTTTAATGACAGACTTAAATTTAAACCTTGGGCCCTTCCCTTACTACCTTCCCCATTTACAAGTTACTTAAACTCTCTGAGCTTCAGTCTCCATACCTATAAAATTCATAGAATATTTAGGGGTCAACTAGATGTCATATGTAAATAATTCAGCTTGGCATTTGGTCAGTACCAAATAAAAATTTGTTGGAAAAATAATGAGTTAATATTAGTTCCTTTACCCGTTCCACCCCATCCAAAGAATTTGGGATATTAATCCAATGTGGATAACCCGGAGTCCAGTCAAAGATCCAATCAATGAAATACAAAAATGCTACCACTCTCTTTGGTGATTCTGAAAATTGAAGCCACCAGATATTTTTGAATCAATGCCAACTAAAATCCACAAAAGAGATATGCCAAATCATGATTTATATGACTAGAGTAAGTATTCAGAAGCCCTAACCATTTCCCAAGACGAGGAGTCTATACCTAGGAGGCTACAAATAACTTAAGGCCATTTTTTTAAAATTCATAGGATTTCAATCTGAGATACTGCCAAAAACATACGTGGTATCAAAACCAAAAGGCCTGCCTTTGCTATCACCCCAGATATGCGTAATGAATGGGTCAGACCCACCAACCTTCCAGCATTCAACAGACCAAAACTGAACAGAGGAAGCATTCCATTTACTAAGAATTCAGTCACTCTTATTGAAATATTTCAGCAGTGGAACTGTAATCTGCTAGCATCATAAATACAATTTGTACAATTCCAAAAAGCATATATTTGGGACAAGGCCATTGTTAATCCTATGTGGTTTTTCAGTGGGTAGGTAATTCTTTAACAGTAGAAACAGAAGACAGATTTGCTTCCAATTGTGAGCTCATTCCTAAGGTCACAACTGAAAGCTGAAAGAGAAACGGAGTCCAAAATAAACATCAGTTTGGACTATAAAGCATTTCTCTCTGAGGGTGCCCAGGTTTATATGAAGGAATTCCACCTCAAACAAGGAGAAATTTAACTCACTTTTCCCAGTTATTAGTGGGCACGTCTAGTGTCTGCCTGTTCACCCCAATCCACTCCCCAACCTCAAATCCATTTTCCTAAGATCCTGGCTTAAAAACCACTTGAACCCAGAGTTCTTCTAACTCCTTGCACTTTAGTTGCTCTAGAGGGGTAAAAAAATAGAGTTATAAACTATCTGTAGGAACAGTCACTAACATGGCTGGCCAGAAAATCTCAGTAAGAGGCCAAAAAGTTTAATTTGTTGTAACCTATGATTTCTTAGTAAATATTAACTAATGTTAGAAGTATGCATGGATTTACTTCCCTAGGCTGTTTGAACCTTTTAAATCATTATTTTTAAAACAAAAAAAATTAAGTAAGACCTTAAAAAGTGACTCATAAAGGAAGGGTGTTTGGTTTGCTTCCCTCACCTCCTCCAAGCTACCCGTCTTCAGAATGATGTTTTTCTTTCATGAGCTTGTCCCCTTCACTTATGTGCCTGGTTGATGGTTAATTCCCTCTGCAGGTGTCTCTAAGATCCTGGGGACTTAACCCTTTGGTTAAGTAACCAACTACTGTGCACAAAGGCACTTACCTTACCTACTCTTCACCTCAGTCTTGACTGCCAACTGGGTGCCCAGTCATGGCAAGACGGAAGACTTTACCCACGTGCAGACTCCCAGAGGTTCTTCACAGAATCATGACTGGGACATGAGCCAGAAACCTACATGTCCCCTAACCACAAAAGGCATTTTCCTGGCCCAAGTTACAGAAGAAGCTCAGCTGATCTGGAAACAGCTCCTTGTGTGGACTGAATTCTTAGAAGTTATTATTTCTTCATAATTGACTCATTTACTTATTCCTATATTTTCAGAATGCCAGATGCCACTTTCCTTGCATCTCAAGCACACAGAACTACTTTAGAATTTAAAAAATGTTCACCATGTATGCATTAATAGGTATTACCTATCAAATATTGACTTCACCAACTCTACACCAATTGGAGAAATGAGGGAAAGGGCATCCTAAAAAATAGGTGAAAGCAATTTCAAAGGCAAGAAAGGCTACCTGATAGAGTGCAGAAAATGAATAGATCAGTGTGGCTGGGAGTCAGCATCCATTCACTGAGGACTGGAAAACAGGGAAATTGTGGGCACGGTCCTGAGAAGACCCATTGCAAAGATCTTCCAAATGCCACGGGTTTTGGGTTTGATTCTGTAAACCAAAAGAGACCTAAAAGAAGTGCAGGATGAGATTTGTGATGTGAAATGATAGTGTTAGGTGCAATCTTGAGAATAACTAGAGATGAGGGGTAGACCAAGGGCAATGAAGCTAGTAGAAAAGCTCTGGCTGTGGGGAGGTCCGCGATTCAGGCAGTGAGGACAAGGTGAAGAGAATGGAACTTACAGGAGATAAAATCAACATGGCCACATAAGATATCTCTTTGAGGACAGCCATATTTTCCGATAATGAATGTTAATCAAAACAGAGGTTCTCAGAGCTGGGAGCTTGTGAATCTCTTTTAAATCCTGAATTTAGAACTATGGTAGGGGATTTGTATGGTATCTCTCCTTACTAACGGGCATGACTTCAAAGTTGAATTCAAATTATATCAAATCAAACAAATCAAATCAAACAAAGGACAATAATGTTTTCTGTGAGAGAAGGCGGGTGGTGTAAAGATGAATAGTTATAATCTCTGTTCTTAGAGATTTCAAAAACTAGTTAAATGATTCTCAGTGCTGTGAACAACTGTGAAGTGAGTCATAATTAAAAAATTTTAAAAAGACGGTGTGAGGCAGTGTATGTAAGTATTTAGTAGTAGTGATGATAAAGGTTATGATGATAGTTAATATTTTTTGAACTTTCTTTAAGAAAACTTACTATTTTCTTCACTCTTCTGAAATAAGCTATGGGGGTCATGAGTAAATTAAGAAATTTACCTGTAGTTACACAGCTGTAAGTGTAAGGATGACTGTGAACTCATAGGTCTGTGGTGGACACTGTGCTGTGCTGCCCAGAGCTTCTTTTCAGGATCAAGGAAGGCACCCATTCCCCCCAACTCCCCCCAAAAAAGCAGGGAAGAAATGTCAACTGCTTGTGATTCCTTGTCTCTCCAGCTGAAAAATCTGCCTCATCTAAGATGTAGCCTGGTTGGGAGGGGGTAGTTCACAATTGCCTCAATTGGAAAACTCTTGAGAATATCATCCCAGCTTCAGAGCTTCCAAAAAGATTGACTGAAGCCTCTGTAACAACTCAACATCTCCTTTGTACAGTATTCGTTTTCTCCCTCCCTTAAAGATCTTGATCTGATGAGCAGTCTTCAATAAACCTTTTTGTGCCCTGAGAACCTGAACCATGATAATGTGTCATTGACTCCAATGCCTGTGTGCTTAAGTACCAAGCTATATAGTAGAAGAGACATAACAAAAAATTTCTACTGGATGTGAAGGAAGGGTAGATTTTGAAAGACAAGGATTAGGTGCTTTAGGCACAAGGAATAATGGGAAAAAAACTATACTTGAGGAACAATGACTAGATGAGTCTGACAAGAGTAGGGGCTTCGTGTAGTTATTAGAAGTAAGTAATGAAGGGTTGTGCTCAGGCTGCTTCTCAGATCCCATAGTTGGGAACTCCTGTCTTGTTCTCCTCTTGACGAAGAGCAGGAGATTGATATGATGTAAACACTATTTTAAGGAAGTAAGTCAACGATCTGTGGACAGATGGAATAGAATAGTAGAACCAGATACAAATGACATTTTATGTTAAAAATCCATAAGAGTTCTTGGTTAACTGATACATGAAGCCAGGGAAAAGTCATGGAGACTTGGAAGATTCAACTCTGGGTGAAAGGAACAAAGGCCAGGTGTCCTTCTAGAGAAATGTTACATGTTTGCCCTCTCTGGGACATCTTCATGGTGGAGTTAATATGGATGTAAGTGGCTGAGTTTGAGAACATCTTTCTCCTATCAAATGGTTCATCAAAATTATTCTCTTTCATGAAATGTTACTTGATTAAACTTCTCCAGTAAATTCTCCATTTTAGTGGTGGCCAAGAAAAGAAGACATTGTGAAAATAGTTGAGCTGCTTAGGGGATAATCGACAGTCTGAATACTTTCCCAAGAATCAGTGCCACAGTGCACACTGCTCCATGCCAGGCATGGGATAGATGAAGACTGAATAAGCTCAGAAGACAAGATAGAAAAGTCATGACTTCTGGAATTGCAAGGCAAGTTTTTATCCTTTTGTTCAAGGGCATCTTTTCTCTGCTTTAAACCTTAGGTTATTATTAACCAGAGATGCCAATTAGGAAATGAATGTTCTTCAATAGGTACTAATTTTATTCTGATACGTGGTATATTAAGACACCCAAGCTCTTAATTTCTATATATGCACACGTCTTATGGCTCAGTCATGAGCAGTTACTAATCACTTGGTGAAATCAAGTAGGACAGATATTATACAAAAACACTGTTTTGTGTTTTGTAATCAGGCTTCCAAAGACAAGTTCTTTCTGGCTGCCAGCCATAGGACACAAGATGTTTTATTTCAATGTGAATTCCTGATTCCATATTTAAATAAAATAACTAAACATGTGACAGATGAGGAAAACAATGACTCCAATGATGTGATCACAGTAAATTACAGAATTGGGGGAAGGGAGAGAGATGGGGAGAAAGAGACTCTATTTTCAACTGTGAGCCAGGGTATAATAACTAAAATTGTTAAGCTTGGATAACAGGATTGTTTTATTACAACCTCTAGTATGTAATATCATAATCAAACCATTGTTTGATGAATCCTATACTTCCTGTTTTTGCTCTCTTCTACCTCCTCTGTATTTTTCTTTTCAACTTTCGTGTGGTTTTCTAAGACCAGAAATGTCAAAATTCTTTGGAGAACAGCTGTTCTCATCTCTGGCTTCTCTACTGAGTAAATGCAAGCTTCTAAAAGCACTGTCTCCTATGAGCTGTTCCACCCCAGATGTAAACTGGGAACTGATTTTTTTTTTTTAATAGTCTGAGTAAGAAATGGTCAGAGACGATGGGCCTAAATACCCCCATCACTGAGTTTATGATATAGAATGTGTTCGGATTGAGATTCCCAAAGTGGCAGAGCTCTCAAAAAGTCCCTGTGCACTGAGCTCCTGGGATATTAACAAGATATTGACAGCTCAGGCCTTTTGGGTGGAGTCAGAGAAAACTGAGTGACTCTTGAGAGCCCCTCTGAAACCCCGTCTGCTGCTCTCGATCAAAGGATGGGTGCCCAGGAAACCTCACTTCTTTCTCTCAGCATGCAACTGAAAAATACATATTTTTATAATAACTTCCTTATGGAATCCAACCCCCAAGTAGATGAAGAGAGAGGATGTACCTTATTCAGCATTGTAGGCACTGTGTATAGCACACTTAAAGTGCTCAGTGGGTATCCTGAAGCTGCAGCTTTTAAAGCAAGCTGGATGCAGTGAGAAGAGAGTTTGATGGCGTGAAAGACAAGCTATGCTGGGGACATGAAGAGGGCAGAGGGGCCCAATCTGAATTTCAGGCTTGGGGATATGAGAGAAGAGCACTCTACAGGCTCCCAGGGCACCAGCAGGGGAAGATAGTGTCCAAAGTGGCTGTTTCTCAGACAGGCAGAGAGACTGCTCAAGTTTGGCTCTTCTTAAACTTTACTTTAGTAAAATTTAAAAGTAAAATTTAAAACTTTACTTTTACTTAAAGCCACTTTACTGGCTTTCTAGCGGTGTGGTGGGACTCAGCGATTCCTACTTTCTCCCAACGGGACACATGCCATTATTGAGAACCAGGGACCACCAGAAGGGAATATCATGATTAGTGGAAAAGTATTCAATGGTGGAAGACTTTAAGGCAGACTAGCTGGACTGGGGACCAAAATGAAGACACTCCAAGACCTCAGGAGGCCAGCAAGGAGGACACTGGACCCTAATTAGCTCAGATTTGGGGATCAAAGAGCTGCAGCATAAGGTGGTGTCAGGAGAGACAAGGGTTTATAGTACCAAAGGAGCAGGGGGTCAGCCGGTTCCTGAGCCCATGCAGGCTTTCAGCATACACCCACACACCTTCTTAACGTAGAACAAGGAGAATGGGAATAAATGTGTTCATAAGAATCTAGGATATATAAACAATTTCAGTCATTGTATTAAACTATAGCCAGTCCTGGAAAACAAAACAAAACAAAACAAAACAAAACAAAACAAAACAAAACAAAAAAAACAAATTTGTTTTGAGGGAAGACTTTATTTTCCAACACTGCTACCAGCGGATGGAGCCATTTGATGACAATTAGAACATTTTGCAAGTATAGAAAGAAGCTGTATTTTCCCTACACATATAGAAGGAATGTGAGGAAATTTGTAATTCTGCAACAGGTATAATCTATTTACATAATCTTATAATCTAGTTACATAAAAGAAAAAGACTTGGCTTAAGTTGGAACCTAAATAGAGAGCTAAGGGGCTAGGGGAGAGTTCTTATCTTTGAGTAGAGGTCCAATGATAACTTAATATCATCACCTTCAGTCCACCAAGGGTCAGGAGACCTGGTGAATCCTGAATATTAGGGAATAAGTGGGTTAATGCTTAACCTATGAAACATAATATGCATTATTATTATTCTCAGAGAAGAATCATTAGGAAAGTCAAATGATAAATATTCTTGACAGTATGATGCAGAGAAGATGGAGAGCTGGTACTCATTTTCACATATTTGTATGCTGTTTGCTTCTTGCACCTCCAAATAATCCAAACAAATAAACAAAAATAAGCATTTTCCTCCACATTTAATAGAACACAGGAGACTGAAATACAAAATGGCAATAACTGGATTGAGATCATTTTGTCTTGTATTATGTAAGGTACTGAGAATTTATTAAATATGTAAAGATTATTTGAGTATTTTCCTTTTTCTCATTTTTTTCTGACAGCATATATCATTATATTAAATAACATATTAAGTACAATTATCTAGCACTTACTATATGCCAGGACCATTTTGAGCATTTTATACAAGTTTACTTAGTTGGCCAATAACTTTATGAAGTAGGTGCTATTAATTCCCCAGATAAGGTAACAAAGAAAAAGATATTAAGCAGCTTAATTCTATAGCCAGTAAGTATTGTATGTGGAATTTGATGTCATGTTTTCTACCATAGACTATAGGCTTAACTCTTATGCCACACTGTCTCGTGAATAGAGAAAATCCAACAAAACTTTGTCGGTATCTACTATGTGCAAGATGCTTTGGAGAATACAAAAATAACTCACACAGTTATGGTCACAGGTAAGATGCAAGCTCTAGAAGCAAACACTCCAGAAAGAAAAGTACAATACTATGTGCAAGTGACATGGTACAACAGAGCCACAGACATGCTCAATTCCTCTTCTTTTCCTCCTTTTTCTCCTCTCCTTCTCCTCCTTCTTTTCATTCTTCTTCTCTCCCTTCTCCTTCCCCCCTCCTCCTTTTCCTCTTCTTCCTTCATCTTTATTTTTCATTCCATTAAAGAAGAGTTGATGAGTAGACATATTTCTCTAAAGTAAAGTGGGATGGTCAAGTCACTTTAGTATCAGAGAAACTCGGTTGGCTTTGAACCCAGTTCAAAGTTTGGTCACTTAATTGCGTCATCTTGAGAATGTTTATTTAACATTTCTGAACCATAGTTTTTCATTTGGGAAGTGAATATGACATGAGTTATTGTGGGAAGTAAGGAAAACAATGCACTTGAAAGCTTTTGACAACAACTAAGAAAGAGAAACAGTGAAGACAGAATGTGAATGAGACTGAGAGTGCTTCTTCACTTGAACTGAAGACTCTCCACTCAACATAATACTTCTTGTCGATTATTCCTACATTCTACAGCCTATTGGCTTATAGTTGTTTTTTGTTTGTTTTTTTGGGTTTTTTTTTTTTTTTTTTTTTGCATGTGATACATTATTTTTTGGAACTAGCTTCTTTGCCATGTTTTCTCTGCTATTAATATCCAACGTTCTTAAGCAGAGGACTGTACACTCTATTTCTTTCATTTTCTCTCACCATCATACCTCATAAAATCGCTCCCCATAGAGCCTGCATTCTGTGATAAGAATGCAAATACATGGTACTGGGCAATTCACAGCACTAAACTCTGAGCTTTACAATTTACAGAATAATTTCACATGCGTCACCATCTTTGATCTCACCACATCTCTTGTGGGCTTTCTTGCTTCTCAAATCATTGTGACTGGGCAGGCAGTGGACAGACTAAGTTAGGATCAGGTTTCAGCAAGCATGGACTCTGATACTTTCTGATTTTTCTTTGCCACCTCCTTCTTGTCTCTAACCTTGTGCCCTCAGAAATGGATCTCAATTTCACACCCTTGGGTCCTACACCTCCAAAAGAGGATTCATAAAGCCAAAGAAAATGAAGGGATAGCACATTCCAGCAGTTTTGCTCTCCTTTCCTGGAAGGAAAACAGCCTAAGTTTATCACCCAGAGCCTTTAAGGCATTAACATTTTCTAACCAACAGAAGCAAAATGATATAAATGAGGGTGTGCTTGATGACATTTTATGATGAGTGCAATATTTTAAAAGCATATGTTGATTTTAAAACTTAATTCTACTAAAATTCTCACAAATTAAAGTTATCTGATTTTAAAAATCTTATCTGGGAACCAATTGCACTGGTATCTGCTTGCCATGGGGTAGAAATAGAAATAATTCTGAAAAACTATTCTGTACACTGTACACTGGGAGACTGGAAGGTTTGGGAAGCAGATGCTTATTATTCTTCCTCATCAAGAGAGGATTACTAGTGTTCTCAGGTACAATAGCCCATCTATAGAAGTTCCGAAGTCAGACATCCTAGCCTCATGCATCAGAGAGCAAAATGATGAGGGAGCCTCGCTGAGCAAACTTGTGGTATGGGTTTTGCTGTTGCATCCAGCCATTCAACTACAAAGATGATAAGGGGTGTTTCTGTCCCGTTTTGTGTCCTCCTTCCTTACCTTCTCCTAACGTCAATTCTTTTGCTGATTTATTCAGTGAAGCAGGTGAATGGGGACAAGATGGAAGGAAACCCCTACAGGGAAGTGTCCAAGAGCAAAGAGGGATGGGTCATGAAGATCTAGATGAAGAGCCAGAGCTGCTGTCACACAGACGACAGGCAAAGCTTTATGGAGTGAAAGATAATTAGCTGTTTCCTGGAGCTGAATGTTGCCAAAGCAGAGAAGCAACATTAAGCTTTTCTGAAGTCCTGATGGAGTTGTACTTCCAGAGGGGATGGGTGTCACATGGCTTGTTCTGACCGTAGCATGCACCAGAGGTGACTGTCCCAGTCTGTGGTATGAAGGACTCACAGCTTTGTTTTCACTCCGGGCAGAGGAAAAACTCTTCAGTTAGGTTCAGTACATCGTGCAAAAGGAAGCTACAAAGTTCAGAGAGAAGGCATTTGAAGCAAAAACACTTTGGATTTTTTTTTTTTTTCTAGCCACCTCGAGGGACGCTAGCAAGCCAGGGGGATGAAATGGATTGTTTACACATCATTTGAACAAAGAGAGTATGTCCTTGGTTTGAAAGTTTACACTGAGATTGGTTGTAATCAGAGCTGAGATTCATCTGGTGTTAGCTTGTTAAGATATTAAAATATATCCTTGCTAATTGGTATATAGCTCCCATCCCTAGCTCCTCAAATGACTTCCAGGCCTGGGATCCCCAGATTGTCACTTCAAATGGGGCCATTAGCTACAGCTCTCATACACCAGCAGCTCTCCTTCCCTGCTCCCTAGTGCAGGAGACAGCCCCTCTGGGAGCAGTATAGACACCCTAGTGGGCAAATCCCCAGTGGACATCTGGATCCTTCAGCTTCTGCTACCTGCCTATTTCTGAGAACTTTTGACTTCCACATGCATGCTGGTGTTGGTTTGTATATGTGTGTATCTATCTGTATCTGTTACCTACTTGTCTATCTTATCCATATATAACCTACTTATCTACCGCTTATCAAGAGAATGAAATTCATTCACCATAAAATTGGCCATTTTATTTTTATTTATCTTTTTAAGAGAAGGAGAGAGAGAGAGAGAGGGAGAATCTTTAACAGTCTCCACACCCAGCATGGAGCCTGACCCTGAGATCATAACCTGAGCCAAAATCTAGAGTTGGACGCCTAATCAACTGAGACCCCAAATTGGTCCCCCAAACTGGCCATTTTCATGTGTATAATTCAGTGATACTTAGTATATTCACTCAATGTTGTGCAACCACCACATCTAACTGCAAAGTATTTCACCCAAGAAAACCTGTACCCAATAAGTAGACACTGCCCATTTCACTCTCTCACCATTACTACCAATCCATTTTCTGTCCATGTGGACTTGCCTGTTCTAGGTATTTCATATAAATGGAATTATGCAATCTTCAGGCTTTTTTATCTGACTCCTTTCACTTAGCATGTTTTCAAGGCTCATCCATGTTGTAGGGTATTAATAGGTATTATAATGGGTATGAGTACTTCATTCCTTTCTGTTGCTGAACAAACCAGCAACCAAGCTATCTGGTTTCCAGTCCAGACCAAAGTGTCTGGATTCTAACATCCAGTCCCTTATGTACTAAGTCTGTGCCAAGGTAAGGTCTTTGATATTTCTTTGATATCATTTCTCATCTGTAAAATGGAGACAGGAGCAGTCCCTACCTTATGGGAATGTTGTGAAACTAAATCAGTTAAAATACAAAAAGCATTAAGAACAGTGCTGAACCTGTATTTAGTACATGCATCATTGTTTGTTCTTGTTATTCATTCTTGGGAACAAGATGAAAGAGGCAGCATGGTCCTTTGGCATTGTCTACTCGCCAGTGGCTCTGATAATAAGGCCTCCTGCTCATTAAGCCACAAGAACAACTTTATTCTGCATCTCCATTATCTGACTAGCGCCCAGGCACAGAACATGTATGTTACTCACAGTATTGTCACTGTTCTGCTATTGAGTGAGATACTACATTCTGATAAGATATCTTCTCATGTTATGAATGAGATAAATGAGATACTCCTGGTACTCATTGAGTAAGTCATTACCCCCAGTTCACAAATGCAGCAATATAAACTTTTAATTGAAAATATACAGGGATGTACAAGGTAATTTGACAGTTGAACTCCCCCAACATTCCCGATAAACATTTTTGCCTTTCTTCTTCCCAGAGGCAGTAAAGGCAGTTGTCAATCACTACAAAAATTCTTCTTAAAATGTTGTGTTTTGATTTTGAACTATCATATCATTAATTTTATTTTGACCAGAGTAATCAGTATAGAATTTAAAATTCAAGTAGCACCAGACAGCTAATAATGAAAAATGGATGTTTCCATTATCTCATCCTTTTCTATACCTGAGTTCTGCTTCTAGAGGCAAATATCCTCAACTGCTGTGTTTCTTCTTTGCCTTTAACTCCATGTTTTAAAATCATGTGCATGCCTTGCTGTTTTTCCATTGATAATTTTAGATATGGATCATGAGGGTTTAGATCTCTCTTTTAGTTTTCCTCAACACTGTGTGTGTGTGCATGTTTATATTTCCTGCAAGATAGAATTATTTTCAGTAGCAAATATTTTATCCTTACGATAGATAGGTAGTTTAGAAGGAAATAGAATTCCAAGTTGAAAAACACTGTCACTCTGAACTTTGCAGGCTTTGTTCCACTGTCTTCTAAGATTCAGTTGCTGTTACAAAACTAAGATCATTCTTGTGTATTTGACTGTTTTCCTCCTCTCTTGTGGAAGCTTCTAGAATCTCTTGGATTCCAAATATCGTCAGTTTCACAATGACCTACCTGAGGTTTTGTCTTTTTTCACTCATTGCACTAGCTACTTTCATGTACCTTTCCAATAGGGAGACACATAAGTTTCAGTTCTGGAAATTTAAAAAGAATTGCTTCTTTGATCATAGCTTCCTTTTATTTTTTCTTTTCTCTTTATGTAACTCTTAATTATTAGCTGGTAAACTCTAACTCTAGTCTTTATTTTTTCCTATCTTTTCTCTCCCCCTTTCCTTTATTTTTATTTAAATATTTTTGCCCTACTTTGAGACTTTCTTAACCCTTACAACCTTCTATTTAATTTTTCAATTTCAGTTTTTTTATGTAATAGATAAGAATTCTTTCTTGCTCTTTAATCCTTTTTCATAGTGATTTGTATCTATATTATGGACTGAATTTTTTTGTATTTTTTCAAGGATATATTACACATTCCTTAAAGTTTACTTTGAATTTCTGCATTGATTCCGATCCATCTAGGTCCTCTTTTTCTATTTGAGTTTTATTTGTTTATTTTGTTGGTTTTGGTCTCTACATCTATGGTGCATATTTTCCCCCAAATGTCTCTGATTCTTGTCTCTTCATTTGTACCTAAGAGTGAACTACTCAAACAATGCTGGTACTGAATGCATGAGCAGAGGTGGTGACTGACAGGGACCACTGTAGGTCCTTGGTGGGCGGTTGACCTACCCTTTCCATTGAGGAAACTAGAATGTTTATATAGAGACTTTTTTCCTGTGGCCATCCAGAAAAATACCAACTTCTGCCAGAAATGAAGTGACAGGGTAAGTGTAGAGGGAATAACATGAGTTTGACAACTGAGAAACCCATAAACCCTAGAACTGGGTGGGGAAAGGGGAGTTGGGGAAAGGCCATTCTTAGGCGTCTGTTTTTCTTTGTGCCCTCCCCCTCCTCCATTCAAAGCCTCTCATGTTTGGTTTCTCCAGAGTATAATTCTCTGGTCCCATTCATCCATCCATCAATCTGTGCGTGTGTGTGTGTGTGTGTGTGTGTGTGTGTGTGTTGTAGGGAGGGCAGTTTAATAGTAGCTACATACTTGTATGGGGTATGGGCAGAAACTGGGATCCAAACCTTCCCCTAAACTCCACCCATGGCCAAAAGTCGATCCTTCAAGTTCTTGAGCCTTTCTGGAGTTTTGCAGGGTGAATTGGCTCACTTCTTGTCATTTCCCTGGACAAAAGGTGCTTAGATTTTTCCATTATCCTACTCTGTTTTCAACTCTTGTTTTTCAATTTTTAAAAATGCATCAAAAACTTTAATCTACTGTTGTCTTTCCCCCCTCATTCTCTTTATCTTTATAATCTAATAATTTTTTCTTCTTTTTCTTCTTCCTCCTTCCCTTCCTCCTCCTCCCTTCTTCTCCTTCGTCCTCCTTCCCTTCCTCTCCTCCTCTTCCTCCTCCTCCTGACACTGGGGACCAAGATGGGGGAGGAAGGATGGTGTTAAGTGCATGTGTCTATATGCCAGTTATCTAGCTACATGACAAATGGAAAAGATGCTGGATGTGATTTTCATCCTAAGGAGTCAAACCGCCAGGCCCAACCTGATCAGGGGATCTAGTGGATTATCTCCTCAACCACTCTGGGTAGTTCTTGCAAAATTGTGTAATAAACTTCCATTTACTTTGTAACAATTTTGACTTTTTTAAACATTGGAGTCACCCTGCAGAGGGTCTTCAAAATGGTGAGCTGAGATTTTTGTCAAGTTGGCAAGAAATTGATGGATATGAGAGTAGATTCTGTTCAGCCATTATTTGTGGTTTGATGCTATGGAAACCAACCTATGTGCTGAGATTAAACACATCCATTGTTCAGAATGTGTAATGCAGTAATTAACAATCTCTTAACATAATTCCAATAACTGTAAAAAACTAGTCCTTTTCCTTTCACTTCCTTCTGTATACATCTCAGGAAAATAGGCAAAATTATAGTTTCATAGAAAGAATAAAAAGCAGCTTCAAATCTTGGAAAAAAAAATGTCCACTTGTCTAAACAAGCTGTCATAAAGATATTAGGTATAGTAATATTATGAGACTAGCTTCTGTTTAGAATGACCAGTTCAAGTATTTTGCTAAGTTTCAAAAATATCTAGTTTATGCATCGAAAAGCCTTATGTAATAGATATTATCTACATGTTTACATGTGGAAATGAGGCTCACAAAAATTATGAGGCTCAGTGAAGATCCAAAAGGGATTTGGAAGACAGTCGGAACTTCCCGAAATCCTATGTACTCCATATTGCAGTAGGGAGTGATGAAAGGGACATTCATTCATCAACTTTTAAAAAATTGTTGGTGACTTCCCTTTGGAATCCTCTGTCTCCATAGTATTCATGCTATTCTGCCACCTCACCTCAGGGAACAAAGATATTTGGTGTATTTGTAATTAGATTTTCAAATAGCTTGAGCTCTCTTTAAGGTGCAAATTTATCTGCATTTTTTTTTTTTCTGGTACGATTTTTAGAAATGTCTAGGGAGATTTTGAGTCCTTTCCTACATCTCTGATGAAATTCTGATTTAGAAAGTCTCCATTTGAAGGAAGTATAAATCTTACTGTGAAAAATCCTCTCGACTTCGGTTTTCTCCACAAAGTTGAAAATACTGTTCATGACAGGATGACTATGTTACAATTCAACCAACATCCTATAAAGAAATTCAACTTGTCAAAACTGGCTTGTTAAATAAGCTTGGAACCACTATCTGAATAACAAACTAGATCTGAACTTGGATAGCAAACTTCAGTTTTATGGGTCTTCCAATGACCTCATTGTTATAACAAATGAGTACATCAGGTTTCCTTATCCATCAGGAAAGACCTCCACTCTGTGTGTCAGATGACTCAGAAAACACACAAATGTCTCCCATGCTGAAAGATAAGCAGGTTCTGGATTTTCTCCATCTAGCGTCCCTTACAGCTATACGTCAAATTAATATCATCTCCAAATGAGGTCCTGATACCCCAGCGTATACCTCTCAGTTCATCTGGGCATCAGACCCCTTACTTCCCAGGGAGCCTCATTCCTTTCTTTTCTTTTCAGAAATAGGCTGCATGTGCCAGCATGTACTCATATAGGAGCATCAGTAACACTATGCAATCCTGTCCCGTCAGGGATCCCCGTCTCCCATCACTATCCTCTCCTGACAACATTTGGAATATTGCCCTGGTTCAAGGATGTTATCTCAATGAGCATTATCTCCCAGCTGCCGTGAGGGAACGCAAAGGCACATAATGCCTTCATTCCCTTCTCAAGACTGTATGGGGGGTGGGGCAGGGAAAGCAGTCAAGTGAGAACCCTTCTTGACATGGGATTCCTGGAAAAGCCCTACCAGCCATACCCCTTTTTAAGACTATACTCATGCTCCTTCTCTTGGTTCAAACTGAGGACTTCCAGTCCCTACAACTTTTTCAGACATTTGGCAATATCTGGAGACACATTCAATAATCATAACTTGGGCAGTGGTGGGGGGAGATACTCCTGGTATTTAATGGGTAGAGACTAGGGAGTTTGCTCAATGTCCTATGAATAGTTTCCACCACAACGAATTATTTGGCCCCAAGCATCAGTAGTTCAGTGGTTGAAAAACCGTGTCGAAGGTCCAGAGGCAAGAAGACAAAATGTCAATCCACAAATCATTTATTAAGTGCTTTTTATGTGGCAAAGATTGTGCTCAAGATCAAAGGAGATAAAAAGGAATTTCACAAGTTAGAGAGGGAATAAAGAATGTGGGGCAATAGCCCTGACTCAGGTACCAGCCTCTCTGAGTTCAAACCCCAGCTCTGTCACTTAGGAGCTGTGTGGAATTTGGCGAATTCCTCTTTGAGCATCATTTTCACATCTGTATAATTCCCCAGTTAATAGTACATACATTGTTATCTTGTACGGAATAAATGAATTATATATAGAAGTGCTTTGAATAGGCCTGCCATATAGTAAGCTTTCTCTCCTCCTCCACACCTCAACCCTCTTCCTACCACTTAAGGTGTCTGGGACATCTGATGAGTCTCTCAAAGCAAAAGATGCCTGGTTTCCCTACAAAGTGATGGGGGCTCAGCACAAATGGGGTTAATGGAGAAGACCCTAGGATAGGGGGGTTATGTTATGTTCCAGTTCTGACCTTGTCAGGAGCATTGGAAAAATGACATATACAGTCCTGGTCTCTGTTTCCTTATGTGCAGAATGGGGATATTGGCACCTGCAAAACCATGAAATTGCCAGAAGGATAAAGTGATATTATAAATGTGAAAACTATTTAAAGATTTATTATCACAGATTTGAACTTTGAGGATAATATTTATTGTTACATATTTTACATCTTCCTGCATTCCCACATCCTTTCCAAAACTTAAAAAAAAAAAAAAAAAAGGAAAAGAAAAGAATTTTCCATCTCCCTGAAAACAGTCAACCTGGAGAAGTCTAGCTTATTTGAAGTCCGCAAATTTATTTCTGGACAGAAGCCAATGAACTGAATTAATTTTCAAAGCTTTGCTAGGCTATTTTGAAAAATCACAGTGATAATTCTCTGGTTTTAAGAGATGAGGTTAGATATACTATATCAATTATTTAAGCCAATTAGTTAAATGCCTTCAGGTGAGCAGTCATCTGAACATGAGTCATGGCATGAGGGACAGTCAAACCAAGTAAAGGATTGCATCAGGCACAGCAGGTGTTTGAAGCCTTAGGCGAGCTCTGTTTTGTTTTCCAGTTTTTGAGCCTATAAAATGGTACTTCCCTACGTTGCTTAGTTCTAACTGCAACTGGCTGATCTTCATGTGACATCCTGACTTGAACCTGCTCTGCTTCTCATATCACTTCCTGTTTGTGTCATCTGTATGGAACAAAGCCCAGGTTTAGACAAGCAAAATGATCCCTAAATCCACAGCCCTGTTCTCCCTTTCTCTCTCCCTCTCCAAGCACATGCTGTTTTCTGGGATCTGTGATCAAGGGAACATTTCAGCCATACTCCATTTACAGCACAAAAATGCACCGACCACAATCAAGGAATAGTCTCAACTCCACGTAAAAGGAGCCATCAAAATGCATCGTAATGGACACATGTCCACCTTGTAAAGTTCCCAATAGAAATACCAAAGGAAGAGAGCACGACCCCTTGTGAAATTAATTGTTCCGACTGGGGATTACAGAGGATTAGGTGGGAGTAAGCTATACTCTGCTGTGCTGTCACTGCTTTGTCAGGACAGAAAGAGCCCTGTTTTCAAGCACCAGTGCCCTTCCTGCATGGTAGGTTTATTTTCACCAACTGCTTGTATCTACTGTTGAAGTCCTCCAGTTTCCTTCTTTGGTCATCATAGTTCATTTTCCCTTGGATCTGGACAGAAACAATTATGGTAGTCATTATGGTGATTACGCAAGTTCTTGGTGCAACTTGGTATTGCCATGATAAAGGCCATTTGCCCCCAACCCAAATGTTCCCGTGGGGACAGTACCTGGGGTAAGACCCTTCTATTCCTATCCCTGAACTCTTGCAATTCATAGTGAAGGCTGCTACATCCTGTACGTGTCCTTGGGAGATTTCCTCCTGTACCCCCTTCTTAACTTTTGCAAATTGATGTCCAGGTGTTATGTAGAAGGGAGACTGACTGATTTTTCCCCATCCAACAGGCAACATGATCTCCACTCAAAGCAAAATCAATCTTTACTTGTCATTTCCCCCAGAGGCCTTTAAGACCATATTATTACATGTGTGCAAATATGGTAATTTACACATAGTCCCATCCCCAGAGGCAAGACAGGGCTCCACCCCACCGGCAAGAAGCTATGCCGTGTGATCTAAGTCCACAGACCACTAAGAGTTTCTGTTAGGATATCGGAAGGACTTTGGTTCAATTTACCCTATGGCTGATTCGATTCTATGTTTTAGACAATGGATGCTTTTTTAAAGAATATGTTATTGCCTTTTTTTTTTTTTTTTTTTTAGTCCACGGCAAATGTAAAAATTGATTTCCTTCACTGCTTTTTCTTAATTCCAAATAATGTTATGTGTACTGTTGCTGCCTCAAGAAGCAGGAAGACCATAATTTACCAGATGTGAGGCTATTAGGCCTTCATTTCCTGAAGCAATGAATTAGCAACTCTTTTTCCCTGTCACAGAAAACTGTCACCAAAAATAGTCCAAGACACAATGGCAAGTCCAATTAATGTTTTGTTTCTTCAAGAGGACCCAGCTGAAAAATGAATTGACCAAGTGAGAGGAAAATTGGATAGGAAATCACTCAGGTCCAAAGGGAGGGGGGCTGTAGTAGACATTATTTAATTTTATGTATTCTATATCATAAATGTTCCAAACAATTGCATAAGGATTATCTTTTTCTACTAGTCAAGATGAAAAATCACAGATGATATCTTCCATATTGCTTGCTCCACTTCTCTGGAAAACAAAACAAAACAAAACACTTAAATTTCTCTTTTGAGAAAGCAGCAGCAGAAAGATAAAATTCAAGGGTTCAAATGTCTTTTTTTGTTGGAATTGTGTTTTGGGGACAAAGAATAAACCTAGAGTCTAGAAACTTGAGCTTTAAGATGAGTTTAATACTTTTAATTTATATTTAATTTTCTAATGTATTTCATATTATATTTAATTTTCTATGAATAACTTAGTGTTTATGATGGTTAATAACTGGAGAAAAACATGCATTTTGTTCATTGAGAGCTCCCTTAATAGGTAGTATATTCTTTTTTTTTTTTTAAAGATTTTATTTATTTATTTGTCAGAGAGAGAGAGAGGGAGAGAGAGCAAGCACAGGCAGACAGAATGGCAGGCAGAGGCAGAGGGAGAAGCAGGCTCCCTGCCGAGCAAGGAGCCCGATGTGGGACTCGATCCCAGGACGCTGGGATCATGACCTGAGCCGAAGGCAGCTGCTTAACCAACTGAGCCACCCAGGCGTCCCAGGTAGTATATTCTTGACCTACTCTATGGAAATATCCTTAAGATTTATGTAGGTTTATAATTTGCTTTTAGAAGAAAGTGTTCTTTGAAATAGACTTTGATATTTTCATTTAATGAAATAATGGAGAATGGACAATGGAAAAATCTACTCAAAATTTAATGACAATAATATGGATTAGAGTTAGTGACATGTGATCCATATTTCCAAATACATAGAGAGTTATGGATTCATATCCCTTGTTTGTGCATTTAGCTGATAATCATTTCTAAATTATCCAAGATCACATTAGAGATGCTTAGGAGGTGAAGTCACCACCTTTGCCCTTGAGAAACTTGGGACACCAGTGGGGAAACTGGATGGGTATTCCCGAAGCTTGTGGAAAAGAATTACCAGGCAGCACACAGGAAAGCAGGGTCAGTATGGTCGAGTTCCAGACATTGGAGTCAAAGACATCTGAAATGAGAAATTTGCTGTGGCTAAGAAAAGTTAGGAAAGACTTGAATTTCTTTCCTTAAGGAATTTCCCAAAGTAAGGAAGAGAAGAGTGGGTGGAGGCAGGAAAGGAGAGGAAAACTGAGAATATATGCTGAACGCCATCTTTGAAAATCTCAATATCTTCTTTTCAGTTTATGTAATGGTTTTCATGAGATTAAAGGGGTCATGAAAATACTTAGAAGAAATAATTCTTATTGATGAAACAATACAGAAGAAAAAAGAGTTACCCTTTGAAGAGTAGTATATACAACTCATAGTAATAAAACCATTTTTCAAAGCCTGATATAAGAGGAAGGTATGTGAACGTTTTGAGAGTCTTTATGGATCACCTTACATGATAATGTCAGGAGAACACATCCTTTTGCTGGCTCTTGTAGACTAGGAATGCTTGAAATGAAATATAGGTGATAGAACCCACTTCCTGAAACATGGGGATAAATTCCACTTAGATCCTAAAAGATACAAAATTAAGTCTTCAGTCTTCCATGCTTCAAGTTTTCTTCAGGTGAATGGCCAAGGCCACATTTTCTATTTTATAATTTCTCAGTCTCCTCCTGTGTCCCAATCTCACCCTTGGATGAATTAGTCAGGCCGTTGCTCTTCTTTGTAGGCAGTGAGCTTTCCTTTCTTTATGTATTCAGGCATGCTGTATTCCGCACATGAGATAATGGACTCTACTGCCCAGTTCATTGTATTTTTGTTCAAAGTCCTTCCATTTTCAGGATCTGGCTCAAATTCTATATCCAAGTTCTTCTGGATCACTTTTCAGCCAGTTAGTCAGCAATACTTATAAAACACGTTCAAAAAACCCCATAAAAGATATAGAAGTTGGGGGGGGAGGGGAATGTAGAGCTCTTGCTTACAAAGAAACCATTCTGTTTGAAATGAAAAAACTCACAAAGGGAGGAATACTTAGGAACATATGTTCAGTGGTACATCATGAGCCCAGAGGAAAAGCATAAATACTGAAGGAATTAGCTTATTCATTTGGAATTGGAAATGTCCCACCTCCTCAGTCATTAGCCACTTAATTCTATCAATCACACCAGCCAATTGAATCTTCTTAAGCTGTTGTCGTCATCATGTACCTAAGGAAAACACAAATAAATCAACTCAGCACACTTTTATTTATTTATTCAGAGTTTAGGGAAAAAATGATATCACAATGTAGGTTCTGATTATGAATGAAGTATATTGAAATCAAGTCTTACATCAAAAACTGTGTGTTGGCAGTTTCACATGACATCATATGACAGATAAAAGGATTTTATGTTGACACAAACTACTACTTTATTGCAGTCGTATCAAATAAGTTAAGGCTCCTCTTAAGGACTTTAACAGATGTTTACCTTTTCTCGGCAATTACTTAACTTTCCAATTATCCAGAAAGTGAGCTCATATGGACACCAAAACACACTAAATGATCTGAACACATGGTATTAAGAATCAGAGAACTTTTTCTCGTTTGTTTGTTTGCTTGTTAATATTGAATAAGAAGGTATAGACCTGACCTTGAGCATTTTATTACAAAGCTTCTTCTTTTATTTGAAGCTGTACACCTTGCTCTCAAACTCCAACTACCCATTTAAATGCAGGTTTTCAAATGTCATGGCCATTCAACTCCAGCAACCTGGGAAAAAGCATGGTTAAACTGTTTTCACATATTTAGATGATCTAGAATCGATTTTGTCTGTTTGTTTTCATTCCTGGGAGAATGGGCTCCCTGTGGTCACTGAGGCATTCTCTCTAGGATTCTATCATGGCTCTTGGTAGAGTTTTCATTCCTTAGAACATTACTAAAATAATCAGTACTGCTGTTAATGATCAGATTACTTGATCAAGTTCAAGTTGGATAGACTCATTTATGGATCTTCTTTTATTAATCTCTTCTCCAAAAATAATAGAAACTCCTATTCAAAGATATGTGTTGGAGTATCATGCAGGATGAAAAAGGGTTCCAGGTCTTCTTTTGCATTTACCCTAAGATCTAGGAATCTGGGTTCATGGATTGAGATCCATTTCAACCTCCTGGATCATTGCTGCATCTGCTAGGCTCTAAGTTCCTGTTACTAGAGTTTTCTCTTGAATCTTTCAACATGTTCTCTTTTCCTTTGGATTTAATAGTTCAGCTATGGGGCGGGGGGAAACACCTGGGTGGCTCAGTTTGTTAAGCATCTGACTCTTGGTTTCGGCTCAGATCATGATCTCAGGGTCATGAAGTCAAAACCTGCGTGGGCTCTGAGCTCAACAGGGAATCAACTTGAGATTCTCTCCTTCTCCCTCTGCCCCACCCCACCTCTCTCTCTCTCTCTCTCAAAAGATAAAGAAATAAAATCTTTTTAAAAAATAATTCAACTATGGTGTGTCTGGATGAGAATCTCTTAGGGATTCATTTAGCTTTTCTAATCCATTGATAAATGCTTTTCATAAAGTTTGGGATATTTTCAGCCAATCATTTCTTCAGATATTTGTTCAGTCCCTTTCTTTCTCTCCTCTCTCACCGGGATTCCCCATGACACATGCTTGGTGGTGACACACAGGTCTCCAAGGATTGTTTAATGTTTGTTTAATGCAATTGTTTTTCTGTTTTTCAGGTTGGATAAATTCTATTGATCCATTTTCTAGTTCACTAACACTTTCTTCATTCATGTTGAATCTGATGTGGAGCACATCTCATGAATAATTCATTTTGGTGGTTATATTTATCAACTCTAGAGTTTTCATTTGGTATTTTTTTAATCAAATAGATTTGATTTCCTTACCAGTGTTCCCTCTGTGCTGGATCATTGTTAGAATATTCTCTATTGCTAGTTTAAAATGTGCCTTGAGCATTAACCGATAGATGCTTTGAAGTCTTCACTTGCTAATCCGACTTATAGGACCTTCCAGAGCTTGTTTTCATTGATGGCTTCTTTTTCTCCCTGAGTATGGGTCATATTTTTCTGTTTTTTGGTTTCGCTATTTTTTCTTGAGAATTGGATATTTTAGATAATATAACAGCTCTTGCTTTCATTTTATTTTTATCCTGAGAGTTTTTGATGCTGCTAGGGTTTTTTTTTGGTTGTTGTTTACTTTCTCTCTCATTTTATTTTAAAAAATTAACTAGCTTAGGCTTAATCTGCAGGAAATAAATCACCCCGGCAGTGTATGGCTACTTATGTCTCTGCTCAGAGTTTGAAAAAACATCTTATTTTCCTTTTTCAGCTTGCCTTCCCAGAGGTAACCCCCGTGTCTGCACAGTTTAGTGGTCTATCGATGATCGGCACACACTATGCTCAAACACCTCATGTCTATCCAGCTCCCACTCTCTACTAGTGGATCTGTGTTTTGTTTGGGGAGTACATTCCAGGTCTGGGCACTTTTCAAGTCTGTCTTCATTCTTATTTTTTGCTGGGCCCTCTGAGGTCTCTGCTTCATGAGTACAGGCTTCCAGACAGTCAAGGATGCATGGAATGCTTATCAAGGCTCTCAATGCCTATCTCATTTCCAGAATCTCCCTGTCTAGCCCTCTGGTATTCCACTACATCCCACCAGAAGCTGCAGCCTCAGGCTAGGGGGGCTGCAGGCTTTTCTCAGTTGCTCTTGGGTTTGGTTCCCCTGCTTTTCTGTCCAGATAAAGCTGGCCCCCTTCAACAGCAAAGCTGCTGGTTTTCAGAGACTGTTTTGGTATCTCTCCAGTTTCCTAGAATGACAATTTTTGTTAGATTTGTCTAGCTTTAAAGTTGTTTTAGGGAGACAGAATTTGCTGACCTCTTTATTCCCCTGTGAAGTGCTACATCATTCTGATACTAGAATCATGTTCTTTTCATGGGATTTTAAAGGTTTACCTATGACACTGGGCGTCATTCCTTGGCAGGTGGTCACCTGTACTGCACTGGGAGAAAGAGTCAGCTATCCGGACAGTATGATCTTAATAAGAGTCTAGCAAGGAAATAGACTAGTATTTCAGTTTTATAAAATATTAAATACAAACATTAGCTCACCAATTTCATATTCCTAAATTACCTATATGGTCTTTTAACTGACAATATTTTTCAAATTCTTTTCAGTGCACAACCAGAAAGTCCAAAAGAAAAAGATACAACCTTTCACTCTCATGGAGCTGGCCTCCTAGTCAGGAATATAAAAAATGCCTAAAGAAAAATGTCTTTAGAAGAGAAACACTTTAACAAACATGAACCAGTGAACATACCTTTAATTCCATTCATGTTGTGAGGATTAGGACAGGTTAGCCTGTACGACAAAACTCCTCTAGTCCCACCATTTTTTGAAAAGGCAACAGAATCTTTATAAAATGTTTAAAAGTAAGTGAATAAGTGAAAAAGACAGCTTCAGGTATATGCAAGACAGGGTAAGCTTTTCTTTTCTTTTTTGTTTTCCTTGATCACAGTATCACTCAGCTTCTCCAGGAGAGTGAAGCATAAGCTTTCATTTCGCACTTCTCCCCTTCCACCTGGACTCTGCTAGTCACTTGGGAGAGGTCTGAATTTAGCCTTATGTCCCATTTTCCATCAGTAATATCTAAGCTTGATATTTATGCTCTATCAGACTTGAACTATCAACCTAGCATTATATCTCATGCAAGTAATTTAAAACATTGTGTATACCTTTGCCACTTCAGGAAGATAATAGGTGCCTTTATGATTTCTACTTGCATTTGTATTTTTCTTTACTCTTGAAATTAAAATGGTGAAAACAGATTTAGAAAATGATGTCTTCTGTATCAGAGAGATTTTCTGTTTCTTCATAGCATGATGTGTTTATAATCATGATTTATTATATATTTATAATCAAGATGCCCTGCCAGAAAGTAAAAATTCAGATTATCAGTTTAAATCTTTAGGAATAAAAAGTTGGATGGGGAAGGTAGGATGTGGTCTAATCATTTCTTAACCTGAGTATTTATAAAACAAAATCATTATGCCATAAAGTTAACATAGATTTATTGTCCTCGAGGTAAAGCTCAAAGAAAAATCTTTTAAATGCGGCCACTAAAATGTCCTTGTATTAAAGCATAATCAAGATATTAATCATGGTTTTGGTCCTTCACTATTTATCCTTGGAGTAAGAAAACTGAGGTGACTGTTATTCTGTTATGTTGTGCATTACTACACTATTTCCACTACCTGTGAAGTCTGCAAATTGAATCATCTTAAAAGAATTAGTCACTGTGTTAAGTTTTTTTTTTTTTTTCTTGGCCCAGCTCCATTCTGTGTTTTGCTATTGCTCTGAAGCATTTCCCTATTCAATGGCAATAAAATAAGCTCAAAATGTATAAGTAAAAGCAACTAGTTCGACTCATGCTTCTCTCTTATTCCCCCAAAAATGGTAAGCAGCACATTTTCCCTTTCCCCTTCTCTCAACCCCAGGAAACAAGAGAACTTTCCCACTTTCTAGTGCCCGCCATTCTGGTACTCCTTCTTCTCTGCCAATAATTTCCGGTATTCCTGTTCAGATTAACCTATGCATACAACACCTTCCCCCCCGCCCCAATAAACCTTGAGAAGAGACTGCCAGCCATAGCTTGTCACAGACATAAACCTGGTGACCACATGGACGACTACATCACCTATTGACAATCAGCCAAAGGAAAGGGGCTTAATTACAATGGAAGTAATTAGGTTGGGGATAAACAATTACTTCACAGGGAACCTGGACCATATATACTGCTGCTGAACACTTTAGGGGCTAAGTCATAAATCTTATAAAACCCTCTGCACTTAGCATTGCACCTAACAGAGAGTAGGTTGTGGATTTAATAAATATTTGGTTAATGAATAGTTGAATGAAGTAAATGGGTGACTAAAGGATAATTAAGCCTCCTCTCATCTGAGATTGTAACCATTTCCCTGGAATAATCTAGAAAAACACCTGCCTTTTCATAGAAGTCTGGATTAGAACTCTTTCAAAATCTTCTTTTGGCCTTTGTAAACGGAATTCTTTGTCTTTCATATATCAGCTCATCATAACTTTTCAAATCAAAGCCTGACGATAGCTTTTCATTTCATTTGGAGCAAAAGTAAGAGTACTTGCAATAGGCCGTAAGACCCCAAATGGGCTCACCTTGTTCTTCCTTCAATATCTTTCCTACTTCAACTTTGTCTGTTCTCTTCCTCCACCCACATTGGCCCTTTGATATTTCTTGGGTTCATGAAACACATGCTTGCTTTAGGGCCTCTGTGCTAGCTGTTCCGTCTGCCTGGTTATTCTTCCCAGAGATGCACGTGGCTCATTCCTCACCTCCTTCAAATGTCGCTTTTGCAGGGAAGGTAACACTGACCACCTGTTTAATATCTATCCTCATGGATCCCCTTACACATCTCTATTTTTTTTTCTTAACACTTAAATTTCCTACCATAACGTATAACTTGCTTATCTTTCATGTTTTTTCTGTTTCTTCTGCCCCACCTTCTATCCCTAAGCTCAAAAGAGGGCAGGAATTTTTGCTCACTGCTGTGTCTATAACAATGACAGGGACACAGTGAGGGCTTAATAAATATTTTTCAAATAAATTATTCGTTTTTTTTTAAGATTTTATTTATTCATTGGAGACAGAAAAAGTGCATAAGCAGGGTGGGGAGCAGAGGCAGGACTGCAGCAGGCTCCACGCTGAACAGGGAGCCGAACATGGGGCTCGATTCCCAGGACCTGAGATCATGATCTGAGCCAAATACAGATGTTTAACTGACTGAGCCACCCAGGCGCCCCAAATTATTAGTTACTGAGTAAGCGTTTTGGATCAGTAACTGGATTAGGAGTTAGAAAACTAGTACTTTGTGTTTTAGTTCTTCCTAAACCTGGCTACGTTTCAAAATCACAAGAAACTCTTGTTAAAATAGATTTCTGGGCCCCACCACAGAAAACTTTGTTCAGATAAACCAGAATCAGGTTCAGAAATACATGTGAGAGCCCAAGATGATTGTGATGGAGCCCCTGTCGCAGGGCCCCCAAATGGAGGAAAGAACATGACTTTGGAGTCCTATCCATCTCGCCTCAATCTCTTCTCTGCAGTTTACTAGCTGACTGGGTGATCTTGAGTAAATTACTTGTTGACATTTATTCTTGAAGAGACTTTCCTCATCTGCGAAATAGGAACAAATATTTAGCGAATCAATGATTGAATGACTGAATAAATCTGAGGTCCTCAAAGGGATAGTCTATAAATGACAGCCGCTTTACTTAAAGGAGGTAGCACAAGACTAAGGCCTAGGAGGCATTTATTTAAGGGATAGTCAGTTCCCCAGGCATGCCTACATCTCGCAGATAAACAGAGGCATATCCTGTCCACATTTCAGTTTTCTTGGTTTGGCAGAAGCTGCACTTACTGGGGCTTCATCCAGACTTGAGCTATTTAATCTCTGTACTTGAAGTAGATAAGGGGTGGCTAAGGCTGGCAGGTTATTTTGTTGTTGTTATTGACTTTGGCCAGAACTTCCATGTCATTAGCTCTTTGGAAATGTCCCAAGTTTATGTGATGGGTACATTTCGATATAAATACGTAAGTGGTATGTTGCCAGGGGTATTAATAAGTGGTTGTCTTTGAAATGGTCCTGTGTTCTCTGGACTCTGATTGCGTCCTTCCAGAAGATTCCTCTTAGGGTCTGGGGAACACAAAAAGAGAATTCGTGTACTGTTGAAGAAAGAAATGCCAGGCTTTATGAATGCTCATCCAAAAAGTAGTTTTCCTGCAACTTTGAAGTTTATTTTCAAAGAATAATTGGAGTGGTCTTTTCCAGTATTAACTAATTCATCCATAAGTTTATTTTGATCCTTCTCTGACATAGCTGGTCCCAGGGACATTTTCACAGAATTATTTATCTTTCTCATCCTTTCAGTTTTATTCTGATACTGGCACAGGCCATATGTTTAACAATGAGGTATATCTTTGCAATTTTTTTGGTCATCATATAGTTGACTATTAAATATCTATTGTATCATGACTTAAAGTTCATTTCCTTATGATTCATCTCTGTGGAAACCCTTTCATATAGGAACAGGTATCATATCCTTTATTTTAGGACTTTCATAAGACCTGGATCCCTGACTTCAACAAAAGGAGAATGTAATAAGCTTTATTTTATTGTTTTAGCGATTGTCTCACAGCTTTTAATACATGTAATCAAGGAAAGGAACATTAGTTAGAAAATTATAGGAAAAGCTATATGTGCCCCAGGTCCACATGCATGCTGAGTCAGCCCTCTGGGTACCCTCTTTTTTGGCCAACTTATTGTCATTGATGTTCTTCATTCAAGAATAACAACAGAAGAAGAACTAAAAAGAAGTAAAATTAGCAAAAGTGAATTGAAATCTTCAATATTAACTTTTAATGCAAAGACAATTGGCTGCTTGAGAACAAATATTAACATGCCCGCCCAAACCAACAATAAATTATATATTTCTTAAAAGACTGTTGGCAATGTAATGTGTGTAAGGCACTGAAATCATAATTGGCACTACCGTTTTGGCCCTGTGACCAGTTTTACATCAGGGACTTATTTTCCAGTTTTTTCCTCCGAGTTGTTATAATTATTTGCTCTAGTAGAATCTAAATTGAGTGGCATGCACAATAAATGTGCTCCCTCCTGGAGCTCACACAGGCATTGTAAAATGCAAAGGAAAACAGTGGGGGATATTGAAGTGGTTCACACACTGACCTTTTAAAAACCAAAAAGGAGAGAAGAACATCTAAAAGGCCAGGTTAGTCCAGAATCCCACCCACACTACTCCAGACTGCCCACCATCCAGCCCAATCACATGTTCGTATCCACCTGTCAAACAGAGACAGACTCAAAGATAATGGGACCAGCCGGGAACCAAAGCTGTAAAGTCATCAGGGGAGGGTAATTTCTACTTTGGGGAGTCCATGAAGTTATTTTGCTCAAGTTGATACTTAATGTTTCTCTCTGCATTCTAAGTCTATGTTAAATAAAAAAGCCTAACTAACATAAAGCTTTTTCTGTCTTTTTACAAAAACTTTATAGGAAAGAAATGTATTTTCAATTAATTGGAAATTCTGTCAGATGTGCCCAAGGCGTTAAAAAAAAAAAAAAAATCTTGTATCTAAATCTCTATCCTCCCAACTTGTGAGGTGAAAACCAATTTATCTTTCTTTCTCTGACACCATCACCAATCATTAATATTCAGCTGTTAGAACAGAGCAGACCCTTTTGTCAATAATGTGTGATACAGCCTGGATATAGACTGCCTCCTGAAAGATTCTGATTCTGAGGACATGGATAGCAGTGTTTAAAAGAAAAGAAAAATGCCAGAGACAACTCAATGAAACAAAGTAGCTATAGGGTGCCTGGGTGGCACATTTGCTTAAACATCTGACTCTTGGTTTCAGCTCAGGTTGTGATCTCAGGGTTGTAAGACTGAGCCCCATGTTGGGCTCCACACTGAGTAAGGAGTCTTTCTAGAGTTTCTAGAGTTTCTCCCTCACTCCCTCTCTGCCCCTCCCCACCACAGTCAGTTTCTCTCTCTCTGTCTCTCAAATAAATAAATAAATAAATACATCTTTTTTTTTTTTAAAGGAGACAAAGTAGCTGATATGCAAAAATGTTTTCACTTAAATATTGAAATATGTAAACATTCGCATATGAGTTGTTACGTGGACAAGAGTTTTCATTTCTCTTTAGTATACACCTAGGAGCAGAATTGCTGGGCAGTAATTAATTGTTTAATATTTGAGGAACTGTGAAACTATTTTTCAAAGCAGCTGCATGCACTGTTTTACATTCCCACCAACAGTATATGAAGGTTCTAATTTTTCTACATCTCCTCCAACACTTGCTATTATCTGTGTTTTTGTTATAAACATCCTCATGAGTGTGAAGTGACATCTATTTGTGGTTTTAATTTGCATTCCCTGATGGCTGGTAAGTTCTATTTGCTTGGAAGATTTTTTTCTTTATTAGCTTATGAGTTCAGAAAGTTTGTTCAGGTTATGACAAGATGTGCCTTGTGTCCTCTCATCCTGGAACCTGGAGCCTGTCTGAGCTTCAGATTCAACTCTTCAATAGAGAAAAAAAAATCATTTTATCCTTGATAAATTTGTCATGGCAAATTATTTTCCCTCTTTCATGGGTTTTATTTCTTACTCTGGAATGTATTCTCATGTTAGCTTCCTTGGTCTATTCTTCAGATCCTGCCTATTTTACCTCATGATATTATTCTTTTTATATTTTTGCTATTTGCTTTGAAGCATTTCACTAATTCCCTCAAATTTAAAAATTCAGCAATAGCTTCAGACTAGTTTATGGCAGCACAACCAACCAACTGAGAAGAGCTAAAAAACACTGGACAAATTTAAACACCAGTTCTAAAATACTAGAGAACTAGCAAGGCCGCATGAACTTGAGGGAACAAGAGATGATGCATCGAACAAAAACAATACAAGGGGCAAGAAGAGGGTGAGAGTGCAACATTCATCTCCACTTTTCTTCTCAAGAAGTTTGCTAATTTGCAAGCCATAAATGGAGAAACCACTAAGGGTAGAAAATCTTTCAATCTTACTGGATTGGGAAATAAAAATTTTAGTTGGAAAACCAAGGGGGCAGGCTTGGTTAAATATATAAATTTTCACTTAGATCCTTGAATGGATTCACTCTTGTGTTAGCAATCAACTGTATATAGACAAAAATCTCACAAAGGCTGAAAACTAATTAAATCTACTTAATGTATGATTGGATTATGATAATCTTTCCTAGGCTCACTGCCTAATAAAATAGAGTTAACCCTCTGGAGCAAGATAACATCATCCAAAGCATCAAATTATTTTTCATGTTTTCCTATGAAATATCAGGCATTCCAAGGGACAAGACCAAACAAAAATCAAGAGAAAAGGGGCATCTGGGTAGTTCAGCCATTTAAGCATCTGCCTTCAGCTCAGGTCATGATCTCAGGGTCCTGGGATTGAGTCCCACACTGGGCTCCCTGCTGAGAAGGAAGCCTACTTCTCCCTCTCCCTCTGCCTTTCACCCCTGCTTATGCTCACTCTCTCTCATGCTCCCTGTCTCTCTTTCTCTCTCTCAACTAAATAAATAAATAAATCTTTTTTAAGAAAATCAAAAGAAAAAAAATAGACAATTTAATAAAATGCTGGGGCATCTGGCTGGCTCAGCTGGTAGAGTGTGCAACTCTCAATATCAGGGGCATGAGTTGGAGCCTCCTATTGAGCATAAAGACAATTAAAAATTTTTTTAAAATCTTAAAAATAAAGAAATAGGTGCACCTCAGGGAGATTGAAAAATTAGTTTTCAAATGTGGATATCGAAATAGTTATAATTACAAGGTCAAGTATACTAGCAGAAAATTGAAATCTATAGGGGCATCTGGGTGGCTCGGTCAGTTAAGTGGTTAGCTCTTGATTTCAGCTCAGGTCATGATCTCAGGGTCATCAGATGGAACCTGGAACTAGGAGTGGGGCTCGGTACTCTGTAGGGAGTCGGCCTGAGGCTCACACAGGTACTGTCTCAAAAATAAATGAAAAAACCTTTAAAAAAGGAAAATTGGATTGCATGGAGCACTGGTTGTGGTGCAAAAACAATGAATTCTGTTATGTTGAAAAGAAAAAAAAAAGAACATTGGAATCTATCTATCTATCTAGCAAATTTAAACTCCAGAAGTAAAAACTCTAGAACCCAAATGAAGAACTTAATAAATGGGTTTAATAGCAGACAGCATGAAGCTGAAGAACATTTGCAAACTGGAAGATAGTGGAAAATATCCACAGTGAAGCAGAGATGGAAAAATAAAAAATAACAAGCACAGAAAAAAGGGTGAATATATATATATATATATATATATATATATATATATATATATTCACAGTGAAAAGGATTAATCTGTGTAGAACTGCAGTTCCAGAAGAAAAAATAAGAAAATGGAACAGAAATAATACTAAAGTAGGTAAGAGTTAAGAAGAACATCAATTCACAACTTCAAGAATTACTGTGAAAACCAAGTAAAATAAGAGAAATTCATAACCAGGCACATCATATTAAAACTGCTAAGAGTCAGATACAAAGAGAAAAATCTTAGAGGTAAATGGAGAAAATACATGTCATTTGTAAAGAAGCAACGGTAAGAATGAAGACTGAATTCTCTTCAGAAATAACTGACAGTGGAATGACATCTTCAAAGTGCTGAAATACATGTCAATGTAGAATTCATTACGCAAGTATAGAGTCTTCTATTCAATTTAAATTCGAGGTATATAACATATAGTGTAGTATTGGTTTCTAGCGCAGAATTCAGTGTTTCATCACATACATACCCAGTGCTCATCACAAGTGCCCTCCTTAATCTCCATCAGCCATTTAGCCCATCCCCCCTACCCTACCCACCTCCCCTCCAACAACCCTCAGTTTGTTCTCTATAGTTAAGAGTTGTTTATGGTTTGTCTTCCTGTTTTTATCTCATTTTAGTTTTCCTACCCTTCCCCTATGCAAATATATATGGTCTTAAAGATAAAGGCAAAATAAGGACATTTTCAGACCATCCACTACACTCCCCATCCCAAAAAGAAACTGTCACCCGTTGACTAACTTGAACTCTTCCTAACTCATTTTATGAAGCAATTAAACTTTGATAGAAAAACCTGATAAGAACATTTTGAAAAGGAAAATGACAGGCAAATTTATCTTATGAAATAGATGAAAAAAATTCTACATAAAATAGCAGTGAACCAAATCTAGTAATACATAAAAGGAATAAAAATACATCATGACCAAATGGGGTTTAAAAAGAATAACTGCGATGGAAGTTGAAAAACCATTTAAATTAAATGCTAATTAAAATATGACAACTTATAGAATCTAACTAAAACCATAGGTAGAGAGAAGCATATAGTCTTAAATACATATATTGGAAAGAAAGCTGCAAGGAACAATCAAAAAATTACAGAAAATTAAATAAAAAAAGCAGGGGCTGAAAAATAATAAAGGTTAGGGCAACAATTAGTAAACTAGGAAAACAAACATGTAGTCAGAAGGATCAACAAAGTCAAACCAAGATAGTTCTTTTTAAAGGGAAATTAGCAAGACTGATAAGACCAATTACTGAAGTGGGGTAATTCAAATTAGCTGTCTGATAAGTGGCCATTAGCACATTTTGTTATAGATATATCATAAGAGAAAATTGTAAATAATTATAATACCAATAAATCTGAAATTTTAGATAAAAGTACACATTTCTTGATAAATACACCTATCAACACAAACACAAGAATAAATGGGAAATCAAAATTGTTCTTTACCTATTAACGATTTGGATCAGTTATTAAATAACCTCTCCACAAAGAAAACTCTAAGCCCAGATGGTTTCACTTGTGAATTCTCTCAAACGTTTAAGAAAGTAATAAAACCAATATTATAAAAACTTTTCTAGAGAATAGAAAAAAAGGAACATTTCCTAACTCATTTTATGATGCAATTAAACTTTGATAGAAAAACCTGATAACAGCATTACAAAAAATAAAATTATAGGCACATTTATCATATGAAAATAGGTGAAAAAATACTAAATAAAATATCAGCAAACCAAATTTAGCAATACATATAAAGAACAGCACATCATGACTAAATGGGTTTCAGTTTAAAACTCAATGTTATTTGTCACATTAAGAGAAAAGGGAAGGGAAATCATGTGGATTTTCTTTCATTTTTATCACCTTTATCGATAGAAAAATAATATTTAACAACCATTAATGATAAACACTCTTAGAATCTAGGAATAAATTCTAAGGATCTTTAATTTGATGAAGGGTATCTATAAAATATCTATATCATATTTACTTGTTATTTATTAAAAGACTTCCCCCTTGATATTGGGAATGGAGACAAGTTATCTACTCTTGTCAATTCTATTTGACATTGAACTAGCTTTCTTCCTTGGGGCAATAGGCAAGAAAAGAAATGAAAGGCATAAGAATTGAAGAAGAAGAAATAAAATTGCAATTTTTGGAGACAAAATTATTTTAACAAGAGAATCCAAATGATGTACCACCAAATTATTAGTATTAATGAGTGAGATTTGCAAGTTTGCTTTATAACAGATCAATAAAAACAAATTATATTTCTATAATACTATGTATATTAGCAACAAATACAAAATTAAACTTAAAAACTATGATTACATAAAGAACCAGCATACATCTCTTAATAAATATAACAAAAATATACATGACCTCTACATTAAAAACAAAAAATTAAACAAATACAAAGCATTATCAAGATAAACTAACCTTAAATAATTGGAAGAACATATACAGTGTTCATTGAAACCAAAAATCATTGTAATGATATCTATTCTCCCCAAATTGAACTATAACTTCAAATACAATTCCAGTCAAAATGTCAACTTCTTTTGTGGATACTGACATGGTGATTCTAAAATTTATAAGGAAATTCAAAGGGCCTGCAATAGTCAAGTCTAATGATAAGAATAAATACAAAGTTGAAAGACAACTACTACCACCAGATCTCAAGCTCTATTATAAAATAACATTAATATTTTGAGTCACTGATGTGAGAATAGACCATAGAAGAGAAGGAAACAGACTCACATACATATGGTCACCAGATTATGACAAGGGTAGTAGGGGATTGCTAAGAAAGCATAGTTATTTCACTCATTGATGGTATGTAAATCAAATATTTATATAGAAAAAATGTGAATCTTGAATCCTGCACCATGCACAAAAATCAATTTTAGATAAAATGTAGATCTAACTATAAAGGGTGATACAGGTAAACTTTCAGAAGTGAACATAGGAAGATATCTTTGTGAGTAGGGAAATATATTTCTTAAGCACAATTGGTGCTACACAAAACATGCTAGCTATAACAGGAACATGTAACAGATTGGACTAAATTTAAATTAAGAGCTTCTGTTCATCAAAAGATATCATAAAATGAATGGGATGGTAATTCAGAGTATGAGAGAAAATACTGGCTACCAATTCACTCAACAGCAAACCCAGAATGTGTTATTACATTCCTACAGTTAAATAAGCAGAGTATGAAGCCAGTAGAAAATGGGTAAAAGATATGAGCAGACATTTTACAAAAGGAAATATCCAAATGTCTAATAAACATATGAATAGGGGCTCAGCTTCACTGGTCACGAGAGAAATACTAGTTAAAGCTGGACACCCTACCACTATATCCCCACAAGAATAGCTAAAATGAAAAAATGGCAAAAAACAAAAAACAAAAAATCCAGTGTGGGTAAGAATATGCAGCAACCAAACCATGGAAAGAACCTAGATGTCCATCAACAGATGAATGGATAAAGAAGATGTGGTATATATACACAATGGAATACTATGCAGCCATCAAAAGAAATGAAATCTTGCCATTTGCAACAATGTGGATGGAACTAGAGGGTATCATGCTTAGTGAAATAAGTCAATCGGAGAAAGACAACTATCATATGATCTCCCTGATATGAGGAAGTGGAGAGGCAACATGGGGGGTTTGGGAGGTAGGAAAAGAATAAATGAAACAAGATGGGATCGGGAGGGAGACAAACCGTAAGTGTCTCTTAATCTCACAGAACAAACTGAGGGTTGCTGGGGGGAGGGGGTTCAGGAGAGGGAGGTGGGGGCATGGACATTGGGGAGGGTATGTACTATGGTGAGTGCTGTAAAGTGTGTAAACCTGGAGATTCACAGACCTGTAGCCCTGGGATAAAAATACATTGTATGCTTATAAAAAAATAAAATTAAAAAAAAAAAAAAAGAACAAGGGTTTACATAGTATTGGTACACTTTCTCAATAATGGATAGAAATTTGTTTTAGGGACAGTATGTGGGGAATTTTTTGTGGGCAACATTCGAAACCTATTCCTATTGGAAGAAATAAGTGGAATAAAGTACCTTCTAAAAAAAAAAAAAAGAATATGCAGCAACCACAACTTTCATGCACTTGTTTGTACTTTGGATGGGAATAGAAATGGGTACAAATCACTCAGGAAAAAAAAATTGACATTTTATTGGATAGCCAAATGTTAGCATAATTTATGATCTGGTATTTTTTGGATCATGATAGAAATTTTTGAGTATGTATCAGGAGACATGCACAAGAATATTCATGTCACTAGTGTTCATAAGAGCAACATGCACACACACACACACAAATCCCTTAACAACTCAAATGTCTCTCAACAGCAGAATGCATATAAATAGTGGTATTTTTAACACATGGAATATATTACATAGGAATGAATTTCGCTCAATAATATGGATGAATCTTAAAAACACTAGTAATGTTAGGTGTTACAAGAAAGACCACAAGATGATCCCATTTTTATAAAGGCCAGATACCAGAAGAAATAAGCCACATGTCGAACCTATTCACAGTGCGTGTGTGTGTGTGTGTGAGTGTGTGTAGTTTTTATTTTTTTTTTATATAAACTCAGAAACCTCATGATAGTGGTTTATTTTGGTGGGAGGGAAAGGGAATAAAATTGTAAGGAAACTGATGGTATACATAAGTTATTGGTGATCACCTACTTATTTGCCTGGGTGATGGTTTCATTGTGACTATCCATATAATGGAATATTACGCAACCATCAAAATCAACATCTGTGTGTAAATACACATGTACCACACACCGGGAAACTGAAAGATGTTCCTGACAATATCTGACAAAACTACTACCTTGAACCATATGTGAAGGAGTCTATGTTATTGTTTTTAAAGTCACACATATAAATGTGTGTATTTGTGTGTGTGTGTGTGTGTGTGTGTGTGTAAGAGAAATCAATATATGCCAAAGTGGTTATTTCTAGTGAGGGATTCACTTCCTTTGTGCTTCTCTGTATTATCTAAAGGTTCTAGAATGATCACGTAGTAGTTTTCCTAAAGAAGTGTGTTACTTTTGGCACACCTGGGTGGCTCGTTGGTTACTCAGTCCAACTCTTGACTTCTGCTCAGGTCATGATCTCAGGGTTAGTGGGATCAAGCCTTGCATCAGGCTCACGCTCAGTGGGAAATCTGTTTGGGATTCTTTCTCTCCTCCTCTCCTTCTCCCCCTGCTTCTCCCCCCATTCATGCGCATGTGTTTTCTCTCTCTCTCTCTCAAATAAGTAAATAAAACATTAAAAAAAAAAAAAAGAAGCATGTTACTTTAAGGTATTTAATTCACAATCACAATATTCTTCAATGTTGAGTAAAATACCCATTTTTACTGTGGCCTTCATGCCCCGAAGCAACCACAAAATTGAATATTTCACATTGAATTCCTTCTCCATGCAAAATCAACCAGCCCCCACAGTGGCTGAAATAATCCCAGGAATAATGTCCAAATCCACGTGCCATAATGATGTGGCCTCATTAACTTACATTGTTAACATTTCAGCAGCTTGAATTCCTTGCATCTTTTAAAATTTGGTGTCTTTTTTTCCAGAAATGGAGAAGAAACATGAAACTGGAAAGGCCAGGGTCTTTCACTCTTGTGAAACTGTGTGTTCTGAATGTAAAGAAAATAGATACCTAGGTCAGCACCTAAACGTGAAGCCGTCTGTTAATTTAGATTTCAAATCTGCCACTCTCATCTCATGGAGAGCCAGGGGCAGCAAACAGATCCTCTTGCATAAGTCTATAAAACAAACCTCATCACTGAGTGTGTCAGAGCCCAGAGATTTATTATAAAGTGATATATTTTCAAAGAACAGCACAAAGAGTCTTTTAACACTGAATTTGTCAGAGACCTTGCCGACATCAAACAGATGCTTTTCACTTGGAGCATTTGACTCTTAAACTTCAATGTTTCATATGGTAAGTGATTGGAAACTTGGGAACCATGAAGTAATACTTTTCTCTGATTTGGAAAATTTGACTCTTTAACAATGAAACTTTAGATGCATATTAAGAATTACTTTGAAAAGTGGTATAGTGTTTTTTTTTATGGAGAGACTATCATTTGGTCCAGTAATATCACTCTTACAAAGATTGAAAAAAATCTCTAAAATTGATTTCATGTTAACAAGAGGTTTTTTCTTTTTTTTTTTTAACCCTCTCTACCCTTTCTCCCCTTTACTCACCTACATGTCTCCTTGATTTCTTCTAAAAATCAAATAAGAACTACATGCCTGAGGCTTCAATAAAAGACTTCTAACGTGGGTCATTTGATTTTTGGCCTTAAAAAATAAATTATATGCCAGAAGTTGGATTACTATCATGCCATATTCTTGAATAAACATGGTGACTCTCCTGAGCTGAGGCTATTGCCAGTGTTCATAATTTTGCATACATCTTAACCCAGATGCAATGAGCTGGTTATATGGAGCTTTCCTGGTTACCAATCACACTATAAACCACAGAAAATATGCAAACTAGAAGAAGCAAAGCCCAGCTCTGGTTTATGGCCCTCCTCAACTTTTTGTCCAACCAACTCTAACTCCATCTTGAGCTGGATCATAAGGGAAGAAGCTATTGCTTTTGGATTTAAGAAGTATGCAGTGCCCAACATTCCTAATGCACAAGTAGAACAGCTGGGCCACCCAACATGACCTTAAACCTGTACCATAAATAATGCAGCACAAACTAGAACTTTCCCAAGTAAAGACCATATGACTTTCACTTGACAAATGTTCCTTTATGAGATTTTTATACTGCACTTTTTTATTTAACAAATAAAGCAGAACCTCTTTAGTTTGGATTCTATTACTCAGTCTTCAGGGGCAAAGACTGACCTGAAAGAAATTAATATTTACCAACTATGATGTCCTAGAAACTGTGACACATTATCTCAAAAATTTGCTTTGCTTAAGAAGTTATCATGAATACTAAAAAGAATAATCTATTTTGAACATCTATTGTACTGCTACTAGCTGCTTTTTAAAATAGGTCTCATTTAAGAATCCGTATAGTCCTGTTAGAGAGAGAACAAGTTCAGGGAAGAAGGTTTCCTATGCCCATGCTCCATTGTGAAGGACCTAAAGTTCTGACCTGGGTGTGCCTCACTTTATGGAAAATGTAACTTAGGGTTAAGCCAAAGTTGTAAATTGGGCATTTACTTGCATAAAGGAAGGCAGTTTTGGTGTCAGTCATCCCAAGGTAAGGCAGTAACACAGGGTTCACAGGAAGGAAGGTTGATGTTCAGAGAAGCAGTAAATAATATCCTTTTCTTCCCCTCTCACATTCAGATACATTTAAGAAATCAGACCCAGATGGAGATGAAAATATCAGCTTTATTCCTGATAGGGCCAATTGAATAACATGACTCTAGATTGCTTGATGAAAGGGACTTGTTCCTCCATTTCAGCTCAAGACCTTGGGCAGGCCTGCCTACGAAAACATCAAAATCTAAAGTAGAATTCCTGCCTCAAATTGATTTGGGGCCCACTGCTGTTAGTGGATCAGTTCCATTCAATTGATGAATACCGACCATTGATGTCATCCACCAATCAGATCACTCAAGCTCCTTCAGGAGCAAATAAGAGATGGGCAAGCTGCCCAAAGTGCTACATTAACAGAAGTGTTTTATGGATGCGGAGGGAAAGGTGGTTCCTTCTGAACAATCTCCGGCACCTTCCTTTCTTAACCATTAAATCTAAAATAAACAAGAGGTATAACTAGCCACCACTCCACCACACACACATACACGCACACCACACACACACACACATGCATGGACCCATGCACACACACACACACTCACACACTTTGTCGTGATAGTCCAGCTTCCTGTCCTCAAGAAGCCCTAACCCCTTTTGTTTATGGACCTCTTTTTACAGTGTGCAGTTAGTATTTTGTTACCAGAGAGAGCTAACATGGGTCAAAATTTGTGCTAATCAAACTAACTCCAAACCTGGTTCTATCCTGGGGAGCACACTCTACCTTTATTCCCTATTTCAAACTATGCTGAGATATATAGTTCCATATAGCTCACTGTAGCCAATGCATAAAACAAGGTGATGCAATAATGGATTCTGTGGATTTATGTACTCATCAATGGGGAGATGTCTCCAATTTGAGTATAAAGCTTATTTTGTTATCACATCTGCAGGGAATCATTAATGTAAAAAATGTCCTTGCTTTAAGCTAAAATGCAGTGAAATGGAAGCTCATAATAATTAAATCTGAAAACCAATGAGCCCCCTCTCCCATTGATCACTGCCATTCCAATGCCTGGGTAGAACTGGGCTTCCCTCAACAGCTAGAGCTGAGCAGGGATGAAGTTCCTTTAGGACTCCAGAAGTTGCTCAACCTAAAACATCCTGAGATGTTACTCCTCTCTACCCAGTGAACTCAAATGCTTCCAAGTTGTAACTGGATTGCCCCTTTTCACCCTGTAATTCTGAAACTGTAATGTGATACTGAAGAGCTCTCTCAAGATCTAAACCTAAATGAAGGAATGAATGATATATTTATGGCAAATAAACCTTTTAAGACCCGGATCATGGTTGTTTTAGTGACCCCTGTATCCAATTGTAGGAACTGTAAAATAAGACTCTTGGGGACATTTTTTTCCACAAAAAATATATCAGCTAGAGAATCCCCTTCCCCACATTCCTCAGTGGAAGAACCTTTGATGCTTTTGAGGTCTCACCTATCAGGACCTATCTCTCTACCACGTGCTCCACAGGCAGAATTCCTTCTCCAATTTGGAATTTTCCAGGACTTAAATAATGTAAGCTACATTAATGGCAGAAGTTGGGTAATTCTACTCAGGAAGTATCCTCCCACTAGACCCACTCTGTTAATCATTGCCCTGCCTGGCCTCCCTTGTAGTGATTTTACTTCCCTGTGCCTTCCTTTAAGTTTCTTATTGCCCATGTTTCTTTGGAGGCGTAAGCAATAACTGCTTCCCCCTTATCCTCACCATGTTACCACAAAGGTCCCTAAATAATGCTTAATCTTCATGGGCTGGTTTTCCAATTGCACTTATTGATTCTACCATTAACCTTATAAGAATCTGTATCAGTAGCTTCCTGGTTATGGTTCCTCTAGGGGAGTTCTTTTTGGTCTGGTCTCTGAGATCTTATCACTCTTCCTCCGGTAGATTTCTTTGAGCCTTGATTCATTCTCTTTTTTTTTTTTTTAAAGATTTTATTTATTTATTTGACAGAGAGAGAGAGATCACAAATAGGCAGAGAGGCAGGCAGAGAGAGAGGGGGAAGCAGGCTCCCCACTGAGCAAAGAGCTTGATGTAGGGCTTGATCCCAGGACCCTGAGATCATGACCTGAGCCAAAGGCAGAGGCTTTAAACCACTGAGCCACCCAGGTGCCCTGATGATTTATTCTTTCTGATATATGAGTAACTAAAATCTGTCTTCTCTCTCTCCACATTATTATTTTTTTTTAAGTAGCTATACCTGGGAATGTTTTCCCTTTCCAAAATTCTATCCCATACTATCAGATCTCATTTTCTTTGTCGTATCTGCTTCGTATCTGCTTCACTGGCCTAAAATCTCAACACTCATCCTAGGGGAATCTTCTAGCTTATAAAGCTGGTCTTCCTTTATTATGCTTTCATTCTACTGCTCCTTTGCAACTTTCTGATAGTAAGATGGAAGTGTAAGTCCTTTTTTTAAAAATGATTTATTTATTTATTTATTTATTTATTTGGAGGGGGGGCATTGGGGGGCAGCAGAGGGAGAGAAAGAAACTCAAGCAGACTCCATGACCCCCAGACCGGGTCTTGGGGCTCCATCTCACAGCCCTGAGATCATAACCTGAGCTGAAGCCAAGAATCAGGGGCTTAACCAACTGCACCACCAGGCACCGTGGACGTAAAAGTCTTGACACTCTGTGCCTCATCCATTTTATGATCAAAATTGATTCCTAGAGACAAGTGTTCCAGATATCAGGCTTTTCAATCTTCTTTGCTTCTGGGTTTGCAAAAATGTTATTGTTGTTTCTTTGCTCCAATCCTTAAAAAACAAACATTTCCATTACTTTTAATTTGTTTGTAAATAAAATTCACCAGCCTTCCGTGGGTGTTTGGTTACCTTGGGCTGTCGAAACAAATTCTATAGTTTAAGTCATGGGTGGCTTAAGTAACAAAAATTTATTCCTCACGGTACCAGGGGTTAGAAGTCCAAGGTCAGGATGCCAGCATGGGCAGATTCTGTTGAAAACCCTCTTGTTGGCTTATGGCTGACTGGCTGCTTTCTTGCTTTACCCTCACATAGGAAAGACAGAGAGACAGACAGAGATGGACAGAGGTACAGAGAAACAGAGAGGCAGAGAGAGAGGCCTGATCTTTTTCTTTTCCTATGAGGACACTAATGCCCTTGTGGGACTCCACCTTCATAACCTCATCAAAACACCCCCACCATAAGCCTCACTTCCAAATCCCATCACATGTTGGATTAGCACTCCGCCACATGAACTAGGGGGGTGGATTATAAACATTCGGTTCACAGCAGTGGATGAAACCAATCTTTACCTATCTAAAATCTAAAGCTGTGATCAGAACACGTGGCATTAATAAATATAGATCTGTTTTGGGACCACGTGTTTAAGAAGCACAAAGCCTGTAGTCAAAGTATGTGAATTCAAGAGGCCAGCACTCCATCCCATCAATTCTCTTCTCTGTCCCTGATTGCTTTTGTAAAGAGGATTGAAATGTGGCACAGCTAGTCTAGCACCACCTGCAAATGTCTGGTCTGAAACATACTGGTGTTCTTTGGTCCACATGGGACTAGATGCTTGCACAGTATAAAGTCCCAAATTGCAGGCTTGTAGGCGAAAAACTGTAAATGCAACAAATATTGTTCTGTAAATTCCCTTTTAATTTCCACTGCCACTTGTCCATCCCTAAATAATGTGAAAATCACAAGATTTTAGTTTGAGAACTATATTAATTAGTTTTTACATCAATGTTTAGTTTTAACAATAAATCCTTGCTGATTTATTTCCTTAATGTATTGTTATATCCCTCTTCTTCCTCATGGATGTATTCATATTTTTTACAGTATTATTTTCTCTAATAGTTTTTAGAGATAGACTCGTTTGGTATCAATTTTAGGGGGACTACATGCCCTCAACCAGTACACAGTGATGGAACAGGGACTGGCAAACCATAATTAAAATCTCCCATTCAGGAAAAGAAAGAGAGGAAGGACCATGGCAATTACTATTCCATAGCAGTGATGAAATCCAGCAAGGCAGGCATTGTGAAAGTCCCACTCAAAGTTCTCTGAATAGACCTGGAATCCATTTTCTGGAAGAGGGTTCTTTGTCTCTTGCTCTCCAGTATGTTCTTCATGGTCTATTTTTTTTCCCTTGGACTTACTGGAAGTGGACATTGGGGGAGATCTAGGGTTGATGTAAGTCCATGTTCATGGTTCTGTGGTGATCTAGTTCCTTCAAAAACTTAGTAGGCTTCTCTTTGCAGGGTCAGAGCAAACACAGCCATGCAGTAATCTCCAGCCCAGAGCTGGGTGCTTTATGCAACTAATGAATTGTTGAACACTACATCAAAAACTAATGATGTATTATATGCTGGCTAATTGAAGATAATAATAATAAAATTAATTTAATTTAATTTAATAAAAAAAAGCTTCGTAGGCTTTTGACCTATTTGACCTATATCCAGTTGGTCCTAGTTCAGTGGAACTTGTCAATAGCCACACTTAATATTCTTTTCCAGATAGAACCCTTAGATTGCTTTACTTCGCTTCCTCTTTCTGATGCCTTTTTCTCTCAACTTACTAGTGATTATTTTAGGACTATGGAAAACCATGAGTGAGAAAACCATATTTTAAAAATTTCTTCTTAGCCCCAAAATAAAAAGTTCCTAATCCCCTAAGAAAAGATGAATTGTTTTCTGGCCATAGCAAGGAGCGACAACTTGAACTGGTTTTAAATCCAACCTACTTAATCAGTGACAACTTTGCATCTGTAATCATACTTTGAAAGCCAATCAACAGCACCCTCGCTCCAGTGCACAGCCTTCTGAAAGCCAGTCAACAACAGCCTTACTCATTTTTTGACTGAAGATCAATCTCTACCTTCTGTTTCTGAAATCCTGCCAGTTCCTGTCTTCCCCAAATCCTGTGTGTCTGAGGGCAGTCTCTCCTCGAGGACTATATATATCTAGCTCTCCTCTTCTCAATTAGCAATAAATTCAGGGCTTTGTCCACTTATTTGTCTCAGGTAGTAAGCAATGATCTCTTCCATTGATAGTTACCAGTCACCTTATGAAATGGGAAAGTTCTACTGAACCAACATGGGTCAAAAGTCCCATCTTTAATCCTTTGGGTTCTAAATGTAACCGGGCTTCATAACTCAAGAAGTCTACAAATTTCTAGCCATCCACTCTCCTTTGTTTCTGCAAAGCTCATGTCCAGTTGCTCTACCAATGCCCTATAATTTCAGTTTTTGTTTCACCATCAACTCCACCCAATACAAACTTTTCCATCTGTTGTTAATTAGAACTAGGTTGTTATAATCAACTATCTCCAAACCTCAATGGATAATACAATAAAATCATACATATCACTCGTGTCATAGTCTTACATAGGTTCGATGAGTTCTCCTTGGTGGTTTTCCTCTAAGTGGAAACTCAGGGATCCAGGATTCTCCTGTCTTTTTACCATCATGGATATCTTCACTTCTAGTCATGTCAACAGGGAACACATCATGAAAGATCTTAAGGCACTTTCTAAGGATCAGGCTTAGAAAGGATGAATATCAGCGGTGCCCACATTTCATTGGGGGAAGTTTATGTAATCTTCTCTTATGAACAGGAAGGGAGAACAGAATTTGAAACATCTAGGCAGTTTTACCGCAAAAGACTACCACTTTTCTTTTTTAAGTTCTTTGGGGTCAACTCAATTTTCTCTCTGTATCCAATAAATATTACTTGAACTTTTGAATATAATTCTTTGGAAAATAATAAAATTTATAAGAACTTACTTCTGAAATATTCAGTTTCAGGAATTTGGCTTCTATAATTTAAAATCATAGGGAGCAAAAAGTTACTTTCACTTCATTTCCATCTTGATATTATAGTTCTGTTTATATTTTAACAATGTTTTCAAATAACCCTTAATGAAAACAATAATTAGTCTATATGCAAATGCACTTAAGAATCTGAACACGTCCCAGCTTAAGCATCTGTTGTGCCACTATACAATGACTTTTCACTGTGATACATTTCACAGAAAATCTTTTAAAATTGTATAAACCCCTAGGTCTACCATGATGTCATAAACAGTTTCATTTTAAAGTTACGCCTTGATAGTTGTAAAGGCTTTTCTATGCTTATTTAAAAACCCATAGCCTTAATAAGCACACATTTATAAATTCTATTTCCTCTAGGCTGTTCCATGGCACCTTTCACTAATATACTAACATTGCCAAATCTTAGGTCCGGAAAGATATACAAAGAAACTAGTAATATCAGAGTTTTCCAGCAATGATTCTTTTCAACTGCATTATGAAAACCACACAAACACACAACTAGAATGTCGTCTGCTACAGAATCCAGTTTATATTTTTCCAAACCCAGGACCTAAAGATTTCATTGTATATCAAATTGTTTTTTTCCCATTTGGAGTCATTGTTTGACAAATGCCTAATGATAGTGGAAAATTGTGACCCTTTTCTTTGCCCCAGTTAAAAATATTTTATCTTAATGAATCTTTTGCAATTATTGTCTGATGAGTAAGGAAAAGCTCAATGACCATCTCAAAATGAGCAACTGAACAGATTTAATTATAATTATTGGTTTAAATGCCTGTGAGGAAAATGTTGTAATTTAACTTTATTCCAGGCCTAAGTATGAAGAGTTAAAATATTACAATGTATTTTAGAAGCATACTTGAAGAATTGCCAGGATTTCCATTATAATCCAGGAGTTTATATTCTGTCACATTCAGTTTGGCTATAAATTGGAATATAATACATAAATCTCACTTTTAAGTTTAGACTTTATCATTTTAAGATTATTACATATCCTAGCATAAGAAAACACACACACACACACACACACACACACACACACACACAGGCTCCATATTGCAAGTCACAAATGCACTTCTGTGACAAAATCCTTTTTGTATACTGAAAAATAGTGTTTCTCTAATTTTCTGGAGGAAGGGAAGTCTAAGCTGAAATCTGGGGGTGGAGGGGTCAGCGGAGAAGACAGAGAAACCAAAGGGAAGAGAGAAGGCAGAGGAAAGAGTAGTAGAAAGTTTATGGTCAAACTGGACCCAGCAGTAAGATAACTAATTTAACTCTATGTAAAAGGGAAACATCACCACTGCTCTGAGATAAAGCCATATGTTGTAATTACTAATACTGCCAATGTTGTGAAGCACAGTATCCCATTATCTAATAAAAGGTGTTGACAAAATCTTTGGTAATTGTAGTAAGATCCTCCCTACCACTTTTTTCTCCAACACGTAAGATCTGAGTCTTTGTTAAGAGCTACAGCTTGGAAAAAAAGAGAGAGAGAGAGAGAGAGAGAGAGAGCACGAGTGAGCGCTACAGTGTGGTCAATAAAATCCCCAAAATAAAATTACTTGGGGAAAAAAAAACTTTTCTGTTGTACTGGAAAGAAAATACAAAATAATGAAATATGAAGCTTATAAAATATGTATTTTATTCCACCGATAATTTATGCAGCATAATACCTCACTCAAAATTTTTTTAACTTCAATTGTAGTACAGAATTTCCAATGGGTTTACATATTCATTTGTGCTGACCTGATTTTTTATGTTGCTCCGGCGACTAATTTCCTTTATGTTCAAAATACTCAGTTAACACAGCATTACTTTCTATAGAGCATTTTCTGTGAACCCATGTAGTTTTAGGTGTTAAAAGAAAGAAATTGAAAAGTGCTTTCTCCTATATTCAAGTGACATTTCACTGATTTTAAAGTTCATAGAAAGTGCCAGTGGATTATTCCACTCTAATTCAGTTCATTATTTTGGTACTTTATGCTATTACAGAAGACTAGGGAAGCTTGGGGGTATATGTTACTAGGTATTATTACTAGGGTTACATGAATGAATGGGCTATTTGGGTGGAGATACATAAAGTGATATTTTTTTATTTATTAAGAGATTGTATTCGATAAAGGTTTTGAATGAATGAATGAATGTCTATAAGTGAATGTATGAAATTAAGAGGAGGCTTGGTGTAGATTAAAACCATGCAGATATTTGTAGGATAACCCTTCATACAAAACAGAGGCATCATTACTTGCTCTGAGGTGACAACGAATGCTGTTTAACTGTTAATACTGCCTATGTCTTGAATCTTTGTATCCCATTATCTAATAAAATGTGTTGAACAAAACCGTGGTAACTGTTGAAAACTTTGCCTCACCCTTTTTCCTTCCCCACAGGAAACCACATCTTCTCACATCCAACACCCCTAGACAGTAAGGGCAGTCCCCTGCCTGAAAGGATTGTGTGCTCCTAAATGGATAGAATCCAGACACACGTTAGTGGATGACTTCAATCATCCCACATGGGACCCATAGAGTGCACATTTTCCTTTTTTTAATTTTTAATGTCCATATGTTTGTTTGGCTGGACGTCAAGTTTCATTATATGCTTCTATTATTCCACTGTATAACAATTTTATTTATAGGCCATTCGCATAAGAACTAATTTCTTTGATAGGAAGGTCTCTAATGCTGATTTAAGCTCACTATAATGAAAACAATATTGTTGGAAGTCCAAACAAATGCCGAACCCTAGAGCCATGCCTTGGTCTTTTCCCTGATTATGAGACTTCCCAATGTCAACCTATTCTCCTGGCTTTCTGCATAAATGTGCAGAAGGTAAGCAGGAACTTTATTAAATGCTGGCAATTCGTATATAAAACAAGCATGGTGTACTTAATCTCCATGTTGGCTTTGAGAAGTCTTCCCGATGCCAAGACTCTACTTGAATTCAGAGGTTCCCACACATAATGAATACGTCTTAGAAAACCATGTAGAAAGTAGGTAATTTTATTTGTGAATGTGCTATGTGTACACATAGAGAGTAGTGAGGGCAAACTTGATTTCTGTACTACTCAGCAAAAACATTTTTGGTCAAGTCACACACTCCAAGGCTGAACGTAAAATAGATTGTCTGAAATATTATAAGTGTATTGATAGCAAGTGAAACCCTGGCCTGTTTTCCGCCCTCACCTTCAGGTAATTAGATCATGCTCTGTAAAAAAAGGCTGGGCTTGACAACTTCACTTTCTCCTTCAGTGTGGTCTGGTAGTAATCAAAGATGCCTCAGTATTAACTTTAGAAAGTATATATTCTCAGTGAAAGAAGTTTTGTGTTTCAAGAATGTCACCTTTATGTTTTCAGATGTTTACATTTTTGCTTACGGATGTAGCCATGAGCAAATACATCCACGTGTGATTTAATGGTGTGGTTGATTCAACCTCTGCAAAGTGTCTTGTCGGCTGTCTAAAACCATATGTTTAGCAGTCGTGCCCTGATAGCATTTCAATTAAATTAATCTTTTCCTCAGGACGTCTTAGTCAAACTGAATTATGATGTATACAAATGAGAGACCTTGTGTTACGTTATGTAAGAACTACAAGAAAGCCAGTGTGACAAATTAATACTTTCAAAAAATCCTTTTGAGTGACTTTGATCTTTATCATATTCTTATTTTTATCACGTATAAAGAAATGAGTAATCTTAAACATGTTCAGAAAAGATGCAACTCTTTCCCCCTCCCGACTAGAGGCTGGATATTATAGTAACCAGTGTGATCTAACTGCAAATACGCCTTCTCTTAGAGACTCCACAATATGCACTCAACCAATGTCTCTACATTGTAATCAGTAATCAAATGTTCAGTTTGTTCAGTTCAAATTGTTCAGTAATCAAATGTTATGTTTTACAAAGGAACCTAACAAAAAATATTTCAATAGTTAGTAAGAATTCTGTAAGAGGTATTGATGTAATCAAGAGGTATTGATTACAGAGAATTCTGTAAGAGATGATCGATGTCTCTGGCTCTTCCATGCTGTGGGCAGGAAAGAAAGACCATGGAGTTGAGTTATGAATGATTGCTCACAGAGGAGAAATCACTTTTTTCTAGTTTAATGTGCAGATTTTCATTACCATCTTTTTATAACTTTCAATATTCACTAATTTAAACTTATAACATCTCTGATTATCTTCAGTTTATCCATTGTACATAAGTAAATGTAGGAATTTTCTGTGAGTATTGTTTATTTGATTAGGGAAAGAAACTATTATTTAAGGAAGTTATCTAATAGAGATGGATTTATATATTTTTAAATGCATCACTAATTTACTGATTCAATAACTTAGGCATAAAATTCTATCTACTAAATACAAGTTCTGGTATATTATTACTTTCTTTTCCAAAGTTCAGAACAATTTTTTAAAAGATTCATGTATTTTTCTCATAGAGAGAGTACATGCATGCGAGTGAAGTAAGGGCAGAGGGAGAGGAAGAGGGAGGGAAGCAGACTCCTTGCTGAGCAGGGATGCTGACATAGGGCTCAATCTCACGACCCTGAGATCATGACCTGAGCTGAAATCAAGAGTTGGATGCTTAACTGAGCCACCCAGACACTCCAAATTTCAAACAGTTTTGATTTGAAGCAAAAACATTTTGATTTGGAGGAAGTAATAATTATAGTAATAGCAACGCTATATTAGTATTTTTTTTTTTTCTAGGCTGTGTATTGGGAACTCAGTAAACTCACACCAATTCATCTTCAAAACAATCTTACAGGGTTTACCTTTTTACTTCTCCTTAACATAGAGGACCAGAAACCAGAAGGTTCAGTAATCTTGGTTCAACATGGTAATGCTTAGTATGGTCAAAACCTAGTTTAACTGACCCCGGAAGTGACAGGTTTTTGACCACTGTGTTCTTTTTTGCTTTCCCCCAATACATATCATGTCTCTTCTTTGGAATGCTTATCACAGCCTCTGTCCCCCTATATACAGCAGTAATTATAGGCAGAGATTATCACTCCCTTGGAAAACATTTTTTCATTGTATTTGATTGCATTTTGTTACTGGTTAAAAAAATGCAGATAATGTAACATTTACCATCTTAACCATTTTTAGGGTTTAATAGTGTTAAGTATATCCACATTGTTGTGCAACAGTCTCCAGAACTTTTTCATCTTGCAAAATTGAACCTATACATCCATTAAATAATTCCCCATTACCCTCTCTCCCACCCTCAAAGAAAACTACCATTCTATTTTGTTTTGTGAGTGCACACACACACACACACACACACACACCCCTATATGTATGTACATATAATGTGATGAAACAGTATCATGAAAATTCTGTACTATTTTCTATGTGTGTATCATGGGGAGCATAAGAAAACATAAGAAAAACCTCTATTTCTGAAAGAACTTCATATTTAGGGAAAATGAGGCGGCTGGTATATGCCACATAGAAATAATTACACATACAAATTTATAGATGTTTGACATAGCCTTTACCATTGTGTGAACATATATGTAGTTGCCCCTAGATATTGATGCTGAACATGTAAGGGAAGCAAGCCAAGCTTGTCAAGGAATGCCAGATACTCTGTAAAAAAATTGATGCAGACAAAACATCAGTCTGGTTGGATCTCCCCAGAGAGTGTTTTTCCCATCTGTTTAAAAAATGATGATCCTTTTTATTTTTATATTTTGTAGCTTTGGCGGTGGTATTAAAAAAATTAGGGAAGTTTGCTAATGAACATTTTCCATCATTTACTAGTGACATTTGTCTTCTAAAAAGCCTCTCTACATATAAATACACATAAACATATATATGCACACATATATACAATGTATGTAATATACATCATTAATATTTTAATAATACAAATGTGTAACTTATACTGTATGTGTTATATATATTACATATATATGTATGTTTTTATGAATATCCTTATATATTCAAACAAGTCTCCTCTTGACAGAAAATACTAATATTTTCAGTCCAGAGAACCTAAATGAAGATACCATGGGTTTTTTTATGTCTCTATAACTTTGCATTGTTTGAGAGTTTAGGACAGTTATTTCCATTGCTTACAATCAGAGTGTTTGATGTTTCAGTGCTCTCCTCTAACACATTTCAAACAACCCTTTCCACATTCTCAGCATCTGGATCTCATCCTTATGCATGCAAGATATTTACCCACGTGGCCTTCCATCTGTACAAAATTGTTAAAGGGATCCTAAGGATGATTTACTTAAAATTCCAAGCATTGCAATACACTGGCAAGAGGGACTAATTTAAAAGTAGAATTATATTTCTTTAGAAATGCCCTATACAAGTTAGCTGTCATTGTTAGTGGTTTTATTAGCCATTTTCAAGGATTTATATAACTAAATTTTGACAAGTAATTTCTTAAAAGGGCCTCTAAAATGAGTTCTGGATCAAAACGGTGTCCACTTGGGTGGGTAGTCAAGTGGAAATGTGTGGGTATGGCATAAATATTGGATTGAAATTTGTGCTGGCACGATTCTCCTGCAGAATTCATCTCTTCATCTAGAACTGCCCTTAGTGACAACAACTTCCCACCGGCACCCTACAAAGTTTCTTTTCACCAATCCATGGGAACTGAAATTGAACAAGGTGGATCCCTGCTGAGCTCTTAGATAACATTTCAGGCATCAAAAGCCCACTGAGGTAACTGAATGAAGTTAAAGGAGACACAGAGCCAGATGATTACAGTTGAGGACTGGAGCTCTTCTGCTCCACTGTAATTATAATCATACGTAGCCTTTTTAATGACATGAAATTCACTTTGTACATATTTTACTTAAGTTTTTCTTTTAGACACTATTGAAATTACATGGTTAAGACAAAACCATTCTGACTAACCTAATTTTCTTTTGACCGATGGGTTGACGTTGCTAAATCAAAAGGCAGCAAGAACTTACTCGGCAGTTATTAAGCAGCTGAATTGTGAAAGTAATTCAGGTCTTCTGTTCTTGTTTCAAAATGTCCCCCACACACAGTGGTTCATGAGTTCATAAGAACAAAGTGGGAAAAGTTAGCCGTAACACAGATTTAGATATTAGCTGAAAGGAAAAATAACAGACTATTTTCTTGGACAATGAAACATGAATTCTCCATAACATTCTGATGACTTAAAATCCTGATGTGATTCAAATATCTTAGCAGCTAGAGAATACGGTAACGTACTATTTGCTTGAAGCTCATTTTTTTAAAATATTTTTTTAAATTTTTTATTTCTTTTCAGCGTAACAGTATTCATTGTTTTTGCACCACACCCAGTGCTCCATGCAATCAGTGCCCTCTCTAATACCTACCACCTGGTTCCCCCAACCTCCCACCACCCCGCCCCTTCAAAACCCTCAGATTGTTTTTCAGAGTCCATAGTCTCTCATGGTTCACCTCCCCTTCCAATTTCCCTCAACTCCCTTCTCCTCTCCATTTTTATTTTTATTAACATTTCACATTTAGTTTACAAGGCTTGTTACACAAATAGTGGTTCCTGCTTGGCTCTTTTGCTTATTTTGGTATTTACTGACACATCTCTAAATAGCATGTTTTTAACTATTTTTTTTTTTTAGATTTTTTAATTTATTTATTTGACAGACAGATCACAAGCAGGCAGAGAGGCAGGCAGAGAGAGAGGAGGAAGCAGCCCCCCCACAGAGCAGAGATCCCAATGCGGGGCTCGATCCCAGGACCCTGGGATCATGACCTGAGCAGAAGGCAGAGGCTTTAACCCACTGAGCCACCCAGGCGCCCCATGTTTTTAACTATTTTTAAAAGTTTTCATTTGTAGATTTTATCATCTTCTCAATAGGGAAGAGTGGATTTATTCTTTTCTTTTACATGTGCTTTCTCCCGTAACTGTCCCCACCACACACAATACACTTCCCCTCTTTCCATCCCCCTATTTTCCATCTGCCTGCCTACTATCCATCTACTACCGATTTATCTATCTCCTTTCCTTCCTCCTCTGATCTGTTTTTGTTGTTGTTGTTGTTCTATCTTTCCATATCTCTCTCTTTCTCTATGTATGTGTGTATTTTTGAGTATTTGTATTTTCTCAATGATTACTGCTTATATTATTATAATTATGTAGACTCTATTCAGAGCCCAGATATATAATATTCCATGATTACATTCCTTTCCTTACATAACTTGTATCCCTGGAATGAATAATTACCTTATTTTTGTTTCCCTTCAGATATACTCACCACTAATTCAAACTCCTGTCTCTCCTGTCTGAAAAAGAAACTAAAACCTTTCTTTTGAATGTGTGATTTCTCAGGCTTGGAACTTCTGGCAAAATACCTAGATAGTACGAAAGTCTCATCTCACATATTGTTAACATTTAGTTCATCTTCTATCTCTCACATTGGCTGTAAGTTCCATGAGGGCAAGAACCATATCTTGGCTGTTCAGCTCTGTATGTCTAGCATGTGGCCTGGCCCAGAGGACTCTCTCAGCAGATATTTATGGCATGGAGTATAATAGTTACATAATACTCCTTGAATCTTAAAAAAGCCTCTATTTCAGGGAAAAATCTTTCACATTTTATTTACACAGCTAAAAAGCCATTGGGGTGGCAGTCTTCATAATAACATCAATTTGTCCTAAGAATAAATTTCAATTTCACCTTTTGAAAAACTTCCAATGGGTCTACTTGGGTGGCTCAGTCATTAAGCGTCTGCCTTCAGCTTGGGTCTTGATCCCAGGTCCTGGAATCGAGCCTAGCTTTGGGCTCCCTGCTCAACAGGGAAACCTGTCTCTCCCTCTCCCATTCCCACTGCTTGTGTTCCCTCTCTCTCCCTCTCTCTCTGTCAAATAAATAAATAAAATCTTAAAAATATATATATTTCCAACCTTCAAAGGGGAATTTTGCACTCTTCAAAAATTTCAGTTTGTGTAAATAGAAGGCTTTGATCATATTGGTTTCAGGGCAAAGGATCAGACCACTATCCAGATACCTCTGCTTTCCATTATTCCAAATAGTTAAAAATGCATTTACTAGCCAGGTGGTCTAGGACAAATTACTTATTCATTTTGTGCCCTAGTTCACACACATATAAAATGGGGATAATAATACTACTTATCTAAAAAGACTGTTGAGAAGTTTAAAAGAGCTAAAAGTGCTTAGAAATGTACTTGAAAAAAAAAAATACTGCCAGATAACTACTTAACACAGAGATACATTGTGGTATGTATCCTATTCTTGAAGCTTGGGGAACATTCATATAACTGTAGTAAACAAAATAGCAAATTAAATTACATCATGTGAAGAAAGCAATCCTAGGTATCTCAGATGATGATATGTAGCCATACTCCTTAAGAAGGAAGTTTTCTAATATTGTGGGCATTCCAGGACTTTTTGTTGCCTACTGGGCATCCATTTTCTTTCCAACTTCCTCCTTCTTGGCAGAACCCAGTTTCATTCAGGTACCTCCTCTCCATAGAGCCATGTGCATCACGAGAAGGTGATCCTATCCCCAGCTCTAGGGAGGGGACCCTGATTTGACAAAGCCAATCATGACATCCCCACTACTTCTCTCTTGCCAGCAACTGGTTTAGAAATGGGCATGTGAACAAAGTCTGGCCAATAACACATGAGAGGGAGGTCTGTTGGGGACCTTTAGGGAAGGTTTCTCACTCGTAAGAAAGAGCCAGAAAAACAGATGGTTTTTCCTTTTCCTCTTGATGATGTTGTATCTGAATGTGATGCCTAGAACTGCTGAGGCCATCAGAGGCCATGAGGACTGACACTACAGCCAACTCTTGGGATGGCAGCGCCAATGGATGGAAGAAACTTGGGTCCCCAGCAGCCTGGCTGCACCGTGGAGAACACTTTGCTTAGAGCCTACCCAATCTGTGGACTTCTTGTTATGTGAGAGAATACATTTATTTCTTAACTCAGTTTGGGTCTGCTATAGGCTAAATGTTTGTGTCTCCCCCATCCCATCAAACGCCTATGTGAAAATTCTAATGAATAATGTGATAATATTAGGAGATGGGACCTATGAGAGGTGATTAGATCATGAGGGAGGAACCTTCATGAACAGGATTTGTGTTCTTCCAAAAGAAGCTCTAGAGAGATCCCTCACCCCTCCCACTATGTGAGGACACAAGAAGTCATCAGTTTGCAACCTGGAAGAGGATCTTCCCCAGAACCTGAGCTTGTGGCATACTGATCTTGAACTTCAGTCTCCAGAGCTGTGAGAAGTAAATTCATGTTGTTTATAAGCCACCCAGTCTGTGGTATTTTGTTATTACAGTCCTAATGGACTAAGACAGAGTCTGTGTTTTCTATTACATGCTGTTCCAAAGCAACATCTAAACTGATAAAATGTCCTTTTAAAATAGACATTAAGGAGTAAGTTATCATTTAGTTAAACATACACTGCTCTTCTTTAAGAAAGCCATATCATGGAGAAAGAGTGATACAATAACATTTTCCCCTTTCTTCTATAAGGTGTCAAATCCAAAGATTATTTTTTAATGTCATTCTTCAACCAATTATTTTCATTGCCAAGTCCTATACAATCTAAAAACATTCTTGTGGCACTTTTCCAAAGCCATGTTATACAGCAAAAGTTTCCATTTAGAGTATAAGTTTCTTCTCAAATAGGACACACTAAATTTAAGGAAGAGTGGCTGTTCAAACTGCAAGACTACAAAATCTCAACACTATAATCGACCAAAATGAACCAAAAAATGCAAAAATAGCATTGCAAATGTTAGTACTTAAAAGTAGGAAAAAGCCCAAGTTAATTTCACAAGCTAAGAAATATTAGCCAGGAAAAATATAATTTAGGTCAGAATCAAAACACACCCGAATCAACACCCAGCTCCTGTTTTTGAAAGAGTAAAGCATAGTGGCAGGAAGTAAGTTAAGGTAATTCTGGAAGGTCTTCTGACCTCCTCTGATTCAGATTTAGATTTCCTCTAATGGACAACAGATGTGCCACTAGAATGTAAGCTCCTTCAGGGCAGGGATTTCTGTCTGTGTGGTCAACCATCCTATCCTAACACTTAAAATAATATTCAATGAACACTCACTGAATTAATAAATACATATTTTGTAATCTTGGTAGACTTGGGCCTCCGTGAAAGACTATGTTGCTCGAAAAAAGATGGACAAGTGAGGATACTTTCTTGTGCTGTGGCTTCTCTGTGGTGTGAGGATGCACGTGTTCTGGCAGCCGTTTTGTGACCACAGAATGACAAATGTCAGGAAAAAGGCCAATATTCTGGGCATGACAGAGTGAATAGACAAAAAAGGCTGCGTCTTTAATGATAGCATTGGACAGCTATACCAAACCTGAGAACACTTCTCCTCCAACTCTCCTCTGTGAGGGTAGCAACTGTTCTTACCCTTTAAGTCATAGTTGCTCAGGTTTCCTGCAAATGTATCACTCTGTCCTGACAACTTCTACTTTGAATATGTTTCAGACAAGTGAGAAGCTATTTCATTATCATACCTATTTCTCCTTCAAGGTAAGAAATTGATGAAAGATAAACATTCAATTGAGCAGGCAAGAAAAAACAAAAGCTAAATGAATAATGGGATTGTAAAAGAAGGGGTCATAAGAAACAGGTCAGAGATGCACTCAACAGAACCTGGGGGCTAGATTTAGGAAGATTAAGGTGAAGGGGAAATAAAAAAAGATTCTATTATTCCTTGGTTGTGGGACTGGGAGGAAAGCTGCCCTCTTAGCTGTAGGAAGATGAACATTAGGAATAAGAGCAGAGTTAGGGGAAGTGATGATCAGGTTATCTGGCCTGGAGTTGGTGCTCATGGGATCATATCAACAGTATCAGTGAGAAGACATCCAGCAAGTTTTTGGAAGATTTGGTCTGGTTTTCAAAAATAAGATTGAGTGTCTCAGTTGTAAATATGTGAATCAGACACATAGATGGGAGAGTTTGACAATTTCCATGGTGTAAAGATTCCCACCATGGCCATTTCAAGCTAGTGGTTTAACAACCAACTTGCAAAATTTCTGAAAAATGTTACAGTTGGGAGTCAGTAAAAGCTGGCTCTAAGACAACTCAGGAGTAGAACAATCACTATTATTAGAATTGGAGGCACATGTATAAACTCATTACATATATATGTATATATGTATGTATATATTCTCTATTATATATATATTCCATATATATTCCAAAATTTATGTGTGTATATATGGATTCAAATAATATAAATATATGGACACAATATGGACTATATAGGGATAATATATAACAGTATATATGTGTAACAACATGTAATAGTATACATAAATATACATATACATAAATATGCTTGAAAAGTTATGTATATGAATATTCATACATTTATCCCCATTTTTTTCCACTGATGGCCTGGGAACTACAATACCTCAAAAGAGTAAGTCTACCTAGTGCTTCGTTAATTGGAGTCAGAAGTCCTTGGAGAAATGATTGATTTAGGGATTGGGCAATAAATGATAAGCCTGATACATTTTTTTGAGCTGTAAAATAATGCAATTTTCAAAGAATGAAAAGGACATGTAAAAATGACACCAAAGCCAACTCAAAGAGGCTCTAAATTGTCAATTCTGGGATCATGTCAGTATCAAAAAAAAATGTACAACATATTACTGTGATATATTACAACCCACTGAATAAAATATGAAGCCATGAGTTGATTCTGATATAAGTAAATAAACAAATTAAAACTTTCATGAAGAATTAGAACCATAAGAGACTGTTAATCATAGGAAAAAAAAACTGAGAGTTCCTGGAGGGGGAAGTGGGGGATGGGTTAACTGGGTGATGGACATTAAGGAGGGCATATGATATAATGAGCACTGGGTGTTCCATAAGACTGTTGAATCACTGACCTCTACCTCTGAAACCAACAATACATTGTATTTTAATTTAATATACATCACATTTAAAAAGCTGATGTATATTAACTTTATAAAATAATGCTGACATTGTTCTTCAAAAAATTAATTAAAAAAAGAATTAGATACTGCCATAGTCATCACAAAATACTTACTCATTAATTGCAGAAAGGAAAAGGATAACTTCATAATGAATAATCCTTTATAGTGAAGTCACCATACTGATAAAATGGTCAAAGTGAATATTTTTAGCAATGAGATAAATTGAAACCATTTTATGGTTTCACTTGATAGGATGACTCACTTGATAGGATACAATCAAAAGTATCTACCATCACTTCTATATTTCTGCATGAGAGGAATTTAATATAATCATAAGGAAATATCAGAAAAATCCAGTTTACAAAAATAACTGGCCTTTGAGTGTTAAGGTAATACAACTCCAAGAAAGACTGAAGAATTGCTCCAGACCAAAGGCAACTAAAGAAACAACAAGTTAATACAGTGTACAATCTGGCATGGACTCTTTGCTGTAAAGGATATAATTGAACATTTGGTGAAAGTTGAATGGGGATCTAATTTAATAAGATTAGGTAGCAGTAATGCATTATTTTGAATTTCTTGATTATTATAGTTGTACCACAGAACTTTAGAATGTTCTTGTTCATAGGAAATACACACCAAAGTATTATAGCATGATGAGGCATTTTGTTAGCAATGTTTTTGCAAATTGTTCAGAAAAGGAAGTTCTTAATACTATGCTTACAACTTTAATATATATTTGGAACTTTAAAAAATATATACCAGTATATCCTACCTTTCTAGTCGTTATAACTCACCAGTAAGTCCTAAATTAGTTTTACAAGTTAACTACTTCATTGTACATAATACTTCAACTCAATGAAACTATTATTTCTATATGATTTTAAACTTTCTCCTAGTTAATTCACATCCCTTGTTACATTTATTCTTATGCCAACCATCAAAAGTAGCTTGGAAATTATCTTCCCTAATGTTTGGGTAGAGAAAATGAGGCAAATAGCTCAGTAATCATCATTCACTACTAGACAATTAATTGCTGAATATTTATGTCATGGAAGACACCACATAAAGTGCCATCACATGTATCTCAGAGCTGTCAACAATAAAGCTGGACCAGAATTTCAGGTGATCTGATATCCATCCTGTCTTTTCTAATGACCTGTTATCCCAGTGGGATTCCACATTGGCCACCAACTTCATTCAGTTGATAGTGGCTCTTGGAGTCCCGCGTCGACAAGGAAGACTAGCTGACTTCTTAGAGAAGAATGCCTTGCTTGACACATCTCCTGGAGGCTGGGTGGGAAGCAGGATGCATACTGTTGGGTTTTGTTGTTGTTTATTTGCTGCTTTTCCCCCACATTTTGCTGCAAAATGTTGTCTTCCTAAGCATTAAATGTAACCTCAGGGGAAGCTAACATAGAAGACAGGGCCACATTCTTCAAGTCTTATAAAATAAATCCCAAAGAACACCAAAGAAATCTTAGTTAAGAAGTCATCAGGAAGTGATAATTATGTTGTCTAATTTATTACATGTCTATTGCGTACCAATCACGGTACCAGGTATTGAAGAGGAAAACAAATATATAGCCCTTGCCTTTGAGATCAAAATTTGGAATGGGTAGAGAACCAACATGTAAAGGATCCATACAGAAACATGAGAACAGAGAAACTTCTTCTGCTGAAGATAATTGGATAAGGCATTGAGTTGCCCAAAACCTGTGTCTTAAACGTTAGGAGCTTGTCATTTGAGGGAGGAGAGAGCTTTCCAACTTGTGGGAATAACATACTGAAGGCAAGGTCTTGACAAAGGGCATGTCAAAGGAATCTGGGTGCAGCAGAAGCACTGGGAGTTTGTGTGTGTGTGTGCATGTGTGTGTGTCTATTTATGTGCACTGTGGCATGAGAAAAGATGGGCAAAAGATGAAGCTGAAATAGGAGGTAGGGGCCAGACTATGAAGGGGTTAACTGCATAGTTAGAAAATTATAATAATTTAATTCTGAGGACTCTGGGAAGCCAGCAGGATGTTGTGAGGTAGTGGGGCAGACCAATAACTCTAATGCCATGTTGGAGAAAAACAGAAGAAACCAGAGGCAAGGAGACCCACCCAAAGGCATGATAGGAGCAGAACTAAGACAGAGACATTGAGGATGGTTTAAGGCCAAAGTGGAAAGATGCTTCTTCGATAGAACATGAAAGCATTTGTGAATTGACACGATGGAAAGTTGAGAGGTGGGGACCAGTGAAGTACAACCGAGGACATTATTACGTAGAGGAAAGTCCTTTAAAAGAGATCACAACAGGAGAAGCGGTTCAGGAATGGGCAACAAAGCAATACTTCTCAACGGCTGTGTTGGGTTCTTCACATTAAATTTCATAACAACCCCATTTTACAGCTGGGAGAACAGAAATTGGAGAGATGATGTTTCTTTTTTAACCCCAATCATACATTTGATCAATGTGAACATTTTGCATTGTTTTGAATATATTCAAGGTCTAATAGTCCTATGAAGATATCAAGTAAGATAAAGACTGAACCAGGCTATAAGATTCAGAAATTAGAACCCTGATAAAAACAGTTAATAATCTGAAAAAAACTCTTAAATCTATACAGTGACTTAAAAATTAGGTTGGACTTGCTATTTCATTGGGGCAGAGGGAGAGACCGTTGCATTCTTCTAGCAAAACAGGAAAAATGGAACCCAAAACAGCAGGCGTATGAAATATCTACAAAGGAAAGGAAATGGCTCTGGATCTAAGACATTTGAAATTTATGTGTATTTGTAGCTATACTTTCCGAACGCCAAGGGTGCAGCGTTGCGGCATGGTGAAAAGAGCATCAGAAAGAGGAATCACATTTAAGCCCTCTCAGTTCCTGTAAGTGTAAAATGATAATCTCTGAATTCCCTCCAGCAGTAAGGACTCTTTGATTCTACGGGAGAACTATGGGAGAACAATGCTCAGCAGCTGCTCTCAGGCACACTTCACATTTCACAGGATAATTAAGAAACCTTAAAACAAAACAAAACAAAAACGCATTTCATCTACTATTTGAAATCGATATATTTTTCATTTGCCATTGTAAAACCCTGTTTTTAGACTTAACTAGAGATTTATTGCTATTGAAGTGAAATTTTTAAAGGGAAACATTTATTTGCTTCTGCCAGTCGCAAGCTGTGAACTTTGGTTTTAACACTTCTTTGTTGTTATGTGATAGAGAAACTGGCTTCATGCTTAATGCCCAGGGGAAAGACTTCCGTCTCTCATAGACACCCCCACCCAATTTTTCAATTTCAATAATTTCATTGGCAAAAGAAAGCATACCAGAAGTGGCCAAAATTAATATGTCAAGTAACTAATATGTCAAGTGTATCTCTAGCTACAATTGGACAAGCCAACAACTCACTGGAAGAAATTAGGGTGGGAAGAAAGAGGGAAATAGAAAATGAAAACGGAGTGATTTTTAACTAAGGTAACACTACGCCCGTAAGAGTAGGTAGTGAAACACCAAACCAAACCGAACCAAAACCCCAGTTATTAATTAGTTATAGCAAAAAATGAAGTAACAAGCTATGTTGATATCACTGTTAAAATGAATTTAAAATAAAATGTGAAGGCATTGAAATTTGCTCATCACTTTTTATGACAGAGAAGAAAGAAAGAAGGAAAGGAAGGAAGGAAGGAAGAGGGAAGGAAGGAAGGGAGGGAGGGAGGGAAGGGAGGAAAGGAAAAAATATTCCAGATGCTGTGAACTAAATTATTGGCAAAAACATGTCTCTTATGGGCATTTTTCCCAAAATATTTCTTCAAAACAGGATGTGCACTATTTATCATAGAACCATCAATTCTATTCTCCATATAAAAATATTACATGGCTTTCACAACCAATCCAAAACAAAGGTCTATATAAACTCACAAAGGTAACGCACATAACAGCGTGAGGGCATCACAAAGAAAATATACTTTAAAATAATATTTTACATTTTTGTAAAAGTCCACTCAATATTTCAAATGAAATTTCACTCATTTTTTGAAATACTGGAGTAGTAGAAAGGAATGAGGTTTGCAGGGTGGTTAAACAGCACTTGAAGGAAGTCCATGGAAAGTGGTTGCAAACATATCAGCCAAATCCTGTGGTCAGTTGGGCAATAAATGATCTTCCATCTTTTTTCCTCTTAATGAGGAGAATTTAGGGAAGGGATTATAGGCTGAAGAGAGGGGTCAAAACAACGACCCAAATGCTGTCCTGTTTGTTGCTAATTCTCCTCCAAGTGGGAGGATAGCCTTGGGCCTACCCCTTCAGAATAATGAGTGCTAATAAGTGTTCTGAAGGGTCAGAAGGTTCTGTCCTTTTTCAGAAACAGTGACAGGAATGCACACTTGCGTTGAGTATGAAAGCAGGGAAATTCACCATCCCTACGTGCAGAGACCAGGCCAATCTTTAGAACTATGGCCGATTCGCCTGGAACATGGAGGACATTGGACAGGATGGTCGTTAAGGAGGAACAGAACAACTGGGCCGTCTTATGGTTCAGCCTCTCCTTCAGTCTCTCATGCCAACCTAGATCCATTTGAAGGTGGTGGTAAAAGGTCCCAGAATTTTGTTTTGTTTTTTTTCTGCACTGGGCTCTACCTGCTTTAAGGAAGCTTTGGGCCTCTCGGAAAATTTCCCTGAAATAATTTCCCATGGGAAACCACAGAGAGGGCATTGACTGATATTAAAGCTCTTATTGTCCTGGATTTGGCTTACCATGCTGATGAGGTTGATTCCATGAAGAGTGAGAACCGGAGAACGAAATAATTTTTGCAAGTAACTGCCATGCCTCTCAAAACGGAGACGTGATTTGCTGTGTGGCGTCCTCTTCCTCTCTGCACCCCTGGGAATCCATCCTGTCTCCTTTAACTGACCTCAGCTGGTTTAAGGAGAAAGGAGGCTAGGGTGACATCTCCCTGTTCCCAAAAGGATGAAAGGCTACATTCTATCGAGTGTGTTGGGGAATGTTGGGAAGGAAAGGGATTCACACTGTTGTGGCTCTGGTGGGTACCAACCTCTGAATTACCATTTTACTGGGTCCCATGTGGTGATGAGATGCCCAAATTCAGCTGATGGGATTGGGGCAAGCTCACAGGGGGGAGGGAAGTTAGCATGAACTTGGGGGTGGAGACTCCATGTTAATGCATTGCTTTTCCGGGTTCCAGTGCTGAACGTATAATTGGTATTGGTGTTTTACATGCTTATATGCAATACTCCTAAGTACCAAAGGGGCTTCTCCAGATTGGGAAGAGCCAGGTATAGAGAATACTAATACTTCTGGGGCCCTCCATCTTCAGTGATCGCTTTGAGCTACAAGTCTCCATGACTGACTATGTTGCCAACTGAAGCTTCTGGCAAAGGGGGGTAACCTCCACTCGGTGATGCCCCTTGGGGTTTGGACTCATTGCCTCCTCAACATAGCTACCCGTTTTGCCTCTTTTGAGAAGCAGGTCTTAGTTTGAGAAGGGGCTCTTGTTGAAGCTGAGTGCCTGACCCCTGAAAGAACTGTGACTATAACCTGACATTTCTATTTTGGGGTGGACTGACTCAACCTCAATGACTAACAGAGTCAAAAGGATCCAGTAATGGAAATGGTACATTCAGGAATGCAGCCGGCCTGGCCTCCGAGGCATCTTGGCTCCACATGAGCAGATGGCAGTTGTTCCACTCCAGCACCTGAAGCAAAATCACTGGCTCAGTGAGGCCCTGGGTTCCCAGCGTCTCCCTACAGTGCTGGGGCTTGCTTCACTGATGGTTTGGCTAAGCTGAAATCGGAGGGTGTCCACTGGGCAGCTCCAACCGTTCAGCCTCAGGGCCAACTGTTCAGACCTGAAAATGGCCACAGTCATTCCATTCAGTGGGCAGAACTCAAGCCTGTTCTTACAGCTCTGACAAATCCTACCCTTGGTAAACCTCATTATATTTTTACTAACTCTGAGGTTGTTGCCATGGCCTATTTGGACTATCACTTGGAAAAGTATAGACTGGGAGATTAATGACACCCTCTTTGGCACTGCTCACTGAGGAAACACATAGTGACTGCTGACTGAATGTTCTGGGTCACTCCTGTAGCTGGACCTGTTGACACCGACTGGAATCGAACTGCTGGTTGAGTCTGCCCTACCCAGACTGCCACTGTTGCTTACCCGAACCATCATTATACCAGACATGGTAACCCATCAACCATTCTACTGGGTACAGAGTAAAAGGTTCTGTTTGAAAAGCAGAGGCTACCATTACGTGCCCAATTCTGAGTCCTAACAAAATTTGATCCAGTTGCCTCTCAGGGCAGGTAAACCACACAGCAGGGAGCATTGCCTGAACTTGCTCCCAACACATGAATTACAACTGATCTTCGACCTGTTCTTGGGGTAAGTGGTGCCTTACTGCTGTCAACCCCTTTTCAGGTTGTGTTCCTGTTCCAGTCTGATAAGCCTATACTGGCTGTACTATTGTGGCTTGTGAAAGTAATCTGAGAGATATTTTTGGTTTATATTTCTGGACCACTTCCAACCTGACAATGGTGTGCCTTTTATCACAAAACAATTCAACAATGGGCTGAAAGGTAAGTATTTGATGGACTTTTCGCATTCCCTGCAATTCACTGGGATCTGATCTTCCTGAGCATTGGGGCCTTCTCCTCAAGAACTGACTCAAAAATGTCTGGCTGGGGACGCCTGGGTGGCTCACTTGGTTAAGCAGCTGCCTTCGGCTCAGGTCATGATCCCAGCGTCCTGGGATCGAGTCCCACATCGGGCTCCTTGCTCATCAGGGAGCCTGCTTCTCCCTCTGCCTCTGCCTGCCATTCTGTCTGCCTGTGCTTGCTCTCTCTCCCTCTCTCTCTCTCTGACAAATAAATAAATAAAATCTTGAAAAAAAAAAAAATGTCTGGCTGGCTCTACTTCTGTCACTTTCCTCCAGTCCACATACCTTAGTAAGGCAGTTTGGTCGATGAATGCAACAGTCCTCAAAAAGGGATAATCTCTTCTCTGCTGTTTTATGAATTAGAGTCAAAATGAAAGTGTTGGGAGATTGTATAGAACAGTTTTGAAAATTCAGGATTCCTCCTGATCATTCCTGATTATGATTCATTCTTCTTCTTTTCCCTAATGACAACCTGAGGTTGATTTGTTTGGTCCACTCTCTGGGAAGCTGCTTAACCAAAAGGAGACAAGGGATTCAAATTGATTTTGGCTCACAGATAAGAATTTATTTGTTGCATTGATATGGTCTTAGATCAAAAAGATAATCACTAACTCTTTGAGTACAAGTGCTTACCAAGCCTTGCTACAGTAGTCCATGTGGGGCCAGATTGGGGGGCCCACAATGGGTCTCTAAGTTTTATAAAACGCCCTTGTCCCTCTTGTACCCAGCCCTTCCAGATGAAAGGTCTGGGTATAAGGAGGGAACAACTGGCAAGTAGTGGAATTACAGCTACTGGGATGGGACATAGTTATATATAAATGGAGGGAAAGCAGCAATTCCGGAAACTGAGAATATCTGACCCCAGAAGCTTCTGGGGAAAAAAAGATTTTGAGCACTGTCTTTGAGAATGGCTGGAGCTTTCCTGAAGATGTAGAACAACTTAGTATGGTTTTCCCAAACTGTTACAAGCACCTTAAAATTTAAGTCACTGCTGGGCCTGCCATTTCTCAACAGAGGACTCAAAATTTGATTGCCATTCTTCTTAACATTACTAAGAAGACTTTGGAAACGGTAAAGGATGGCCCGGGTTCTAAATCCTTCCCTTACAAAAAAATAAAAAACACCTATCAACACATCTTTCTTATTTCCCACACCCATTCCCATAGCTGTCACTTGTTCATTTTATGGTGTGGACAAATGCCACCAAGCTGGTGATGTGCACAAACAGCACAGAGTGACTGCCCCCTGGGCATTCTCTATAAAGGCAGGAACTAGACTCAGTTATTGAACAGAACTTGAAACTGTAAGGCTAGACAGCTAGACAGGAATTCACATTGGAGACACTGTCACCTGTGCCCTTGACTGATGGAGGTCCCATTTTAGGAGGGCTAACAATTGTAAAGTAGGTGTTAACTCTTCTTTCTGGAACACATGGTGACTTTCATCCATGTAAGACATTTTCAAGTGTTTTCATGAGTAGCTCATATAGATCCCACATGACTGTAGAGATCGCTCCAAAATGAAGTTACCCCTGTTATTCATGAAAGCTTTCTAGAGAGGATAACCAATTTGCTATTTATGTATAGCCTAAGGGCTCTAATCTTTACAATGGGATCCACTCATCCAATTAAAAAATTCGGTAAGAAATTTGTGCCTGTCTTTAGCTAAAATGCTCAAAGATTACTCCTCGTTTCTGGAAACATTCAGCGCCAATTCAAATCATGGCTATGGGGTTGTAGAGGACACGCTGTCCTAGATGATCTCCTTGTAGACCAAGATGGAGTCCATGTAATTGCTCATATATCCTGTGATGCTTGGACTAATGCTAATGACAAGTGGAAAGGGCAATATAGAAACTTAAGGAGAAGGACAGCTGGCCTCCCAAGGAAAACTCTAAATGGTCATGAGATTTGTTCAGTTGGATGGGACCAGAACCTGGTGGACACAGCTGAGGTCAGTGCTACAGGGGGGCCTCATTCAAGTTTGTAGAGTCCTGTTCATAGCAGTCTTAATTCAGTGTTGTATGGAACAAATGTGGTTACAGCCAAATGGCAGAATTTAACAAATATGACAAGAGACAGCTCATGCATGTAACCCTCAGTGTAGGAATATGCTAAACTTACTTCAGAAGAGTTTACACATGTACACCCACAGAAACCTATTTTTAAGGAGCAAACTGGGACGTAATATTAAAATATGTATGACAGCACATTTCTTCTCTGTAAATACAGTTCTAACTTTTCATGTGTTGAAATTACTCCAAGTCAGTCTTATGAACTGACTTTATGTACCATGTAATCTGAATTTTCTTGAAATATCTGCATGCTTTTCACATTGAAATGTTTGCATGGCTTTGGTAATTCTGTCCTCATATCAAGAAATCCCTTTTATATGATAAAGACTTTCTGCCTAAATACATTCTGGCTAAACGGTATCTGGACATTCTCTTTTACATATCAAAGTACCACACATTATCCATAGCCAAATTGTCATTCTGCTTTATATTTTGCTCTCAGTTCATTTTGTTATACTTCAATTGAAATATTCAACTGCAATTGCACTACTGGGTATTTACCCCAAAGATATAGATGTAGCGAAAAGAAGGGCCATCTGTACCCCAATGTTTATAGCAGCAATAGCCACGGTCGCCAATCTGTAGAAAGAACCAAGATGCCCTTCAACCGACTAATGGATAAGGAAGAGGTGGTCCATATACACTATGGAGTATTATGCCTCCATCAGAAAGGATGAATACCCAACTTTTGTAGCAACATGGACGGGACTGGAAGAGATTATGCTGAGTGAAATAAGTCAAGCAGAGAGATCAATTATCATATGGTTTCACTTATTTGTGGAGCATAACAAATAACATGGAGGACATGGGTGGGGGTGGGAGGTTGGGGGAACAAGGTGGTGAGTATTAGGGAGGGCACGTATTGCATGGAGCACTGGGTGTGGTGCAAAAACAATGAATACTGTTACGCTGAAAAGAAATTAAAAAAAAAAAGAAATTAGCATAAATACTCCCCCAAAAAAGAAATACTCAACTTCCTATAAAAAATACATTTAAGCTCCTTACCACTGATGATGATCTTTCTTATTCCAATTTCAGTTGAGAAAAAATACTACCAATAAACATTTGGCTTCACTTACAGATCATAAAAGTAATAAAGCACACTACAAAAATTCAAACAGAAGAAAGAGTAAAAAGTGCAAGTTTCCATTCACTCGTATCCTAGCTTTCTCTCTCCTTCCTTGCAAAATTCCAATCTCCCCAACATGAAGGTATATAATTCATTGTGATGCTGATTTACATTTTCTTCTTCTTGCCATTTTTCTTCTCCCACAGAAGAAAGGACCACAGCTATTTCAATTCCTTTGCCTTCAAAATGTTTCTGCGGGTAAAGCAACAGCAAGGTTTGGGATGGGACAGGAAAGGAATGACTGAGTGGTTTCCGTAGGAGGACACTTTAAACCCTGGTGTTTCCAGCCTTAGCATATTTTTCTCAGGCTCAAAAACCGGGCTTTAAGAGACCACATGCATATGGACAACAGGGACCTCAAGATTAGTGAGTACTGGAGCCTGGAGGACCTCCCCTGAACATACTGCTCAGGATAACACAATGGATATCTTACTGGCCCAATGGGGAGGGGACCAGAATTGGACTGAAGGTTATAGCCACGTAAAATTTTAGATCTATCCTCCATGCATGGATCTATTTGTGGAGCTGCATTTATAACCATACTAACTAGTACTAGTAATGCCTTGAATTTAATATATATATAACTTAATATATATAATATTTTATATAATATATATTTAATATAATATAATTTATATAATATATATTATATATTTTATAAATATGTATATATAAAATATCATTTAGCCAGAATGTGTTTAGGCAAAAAGTCTTTATCATATAAAAGGGATTTCTTGATATGAGGACAGAATTACCAAAGCCATGCAAACATTTCAATGCCAAAAGCATGCAGATATTTCAAGAAAAAAATATATAACATATAATATTATATTTAATATAATATGTTATGTATATATGATATATATATAATTTTATTTATTTGACAGAAAGAGACACAGCAAGAGAGTACACAAGCAGTGGGAGAGGGAGGAAGGAAAAGCAGGCTTTCCAATGAGCAGGACCCTGAGATCATGACCTGAGCTGAAGGCACACACTTAACCGACTGAGCCACCCAGGCACCTCTGTTTAACTTATATTAAAGACTTTTACATAGACTATATAGCTTGATCTTCAGGCAATAATCTCAAAGAAGAGTATATTGTGGCAGAGGCTGAGGTTTATGCCAGAGTACATGATTAGTAAGTAACAGCCTAAGTATCAAAAAAAAAAAAAAATCTGGATTTCTTTCCTTAGACTCTATCTGGGATGTATACACTTGACACCGTTCTTTTTGCCAGGTGTATGTGGTACTCCCAGGGTAAATGCAGCCATAAGGGGTTTATGTGTGAGTCATACTGTGTATATTCAAGCTGAGACATTTAGAAGTTCAAGGAGTTGAAGGTCGTTAAAAGCTTGGGATAATTAAAACCCTGCACAGTCTTCTGTAAAGGGATTTTTGGATTTTATCAAATTTTATCAGTCTCTTTCTCTCTTCCACCCTCCCTCTTCACATTTAGAGTTGATAACTTTTTTTTTAAAGATTTTATTTATTTATTTGACAGACAGAGATCACAAGTAGGCAGAGAGGCAGGCAGAGAGAGGAGGAAGCAGGCTCCCCAATAAACAGAGAGCCCGATGCGGAGCTCGATCCCAGGACCCTGGGATCATGACCTGAGCCGAAAGCAGAGGCTTTAACCCACTGAGCCACCCAGGTGCCCCTAGAATTGATAACTTTGAATACAAGAAGAGTAAAGGGACTTTCTGCTTATGACCAAGATGGATATATACAAGGACCAGATTTATTCTTCAACCTGAAACAGCTCAACAGCTAAACCACGTGTAGGCTTCCGGATCCCGGACACTGGCAGCACAGGATGGTTCTTACGAAGCACAGATGAGGTGAGGTCTACAGATGCTCAGCTTACTGTGCGAAGGGAGCTTCTGGGCTGCAGTGTGAGGAGGGAGACCCCGAGGGAGCCAGGAGAGCCCGGAGCTTAGAGTTCACAGAGCAGAGTGTGAGAGAGCCACAGATCTACAGAGGTTCAGCCCAACTCCAGCACTAACCATCAGAGAGAGGTGTGGGAGGGGAGGGCAACCCACTGGGAACAGAGGAAACAACCACCGGGGCTCATGTGGTTCGTAGAACACACATGTCCCATGTGTGTTCTACGAACCACACTGTGAAACCTCACAGTCCAGCAAGTGTCAGCTTGAGTACTCACAATGCACTGCTTGAAGAGTGGGGCAAAGTCGGTCCTGGAAAAACAGGGCTCTGGAACCTCCTAAGAAAGCTTGAAGCCTGAAAGGATGAAACTGTTTCTAAGTACTTTCCAGGTAATTTAATTGCACTCAGTGACAAAGCTCCTATTTATAGAAATGCAAATAGCCCACTGCTTAATGAGGTAGAACTTACAATGCTTGGGATCTAATAAAAAAATCACGAGGCCTAGGAAGGAGGCAAGAAAATATCATCCTTAGTGGAAAGAGAGATCAATCAATAGAAACAAACTAACAAATGACCGAGGTGACAGACTCAATAAAGAATAGAACCATTGCTATTTATATCCCATATATTCTAGAAGGAGAATAAAGATATTAAATATAAAATGCAACAAATTAAACAGAACTTCTCTCTCTCTCTTTTTTTTTTTTAATCACAGATGGACAGTACCTTGGATAAAAAGTAAAGTAGGTAGGATTAATGATAAATTAAACATTGCAGAAGATCAATGAACTTGATACACAGTGGTAGAAACTATCCAAAATGAAATGCAGAGTGGAAGACCAAAAAAAAAAAAAAAAAAAGGAAAAGGGGGGAAAAAAAGGAATAAGTACCAATAAGCCTGAAGTCCCCTAAAAAAGAGAAGAGGAAGAGGCAAAAAAATTTTAGAAAATGCAGTGGCCAAAATGTCTCTAAATTTAATGAAAACTATAAATCCACAGATTTCAAAAGCAGAAACTCAACAAACACTTGGCACAAAAAAAAAAAAAAAAGGAGAAAACAACACCAAAGCACACCATAACCAAATTGCTTAAAACTAAAGACAGAAAAAATTGTAAATACAGTCATAGAAAAAAAAAACAGAAAAAATGCAAACTAGAAGATGATAATGTAAGATCTTTACAGTAATAAAAGGAAAAAATACCCTGTGAACCTAGAATTCTACATATCGTTAAAAAATGAAGGCAAAATAAGACTTTTTCAGACATACAAAAGTTGAAAGAATTTAATAGCTGCAGACCTGCATTATCATAAATGTTAAAGTATTTCAGGCAGAAGGAAAATGATATCATATGGAAATCTGGCACTTAAGGAATGAAGAGCGCTGGAAAAAGCAGATATAAAATAATTTTAAAATATTAAGCTTTAAAGGATAATTTAGTGTCACTTCCAGCCATTGATGTAACGTAGGAAATGAATCTATTCTTTCATCTGAAAGAACAACAACAAAAAAGGCAAAATACTGAAAACAAAGTTTTTCAAAGTACTGGACATCGGACAGGAAAGGACAGTGGTCTCTGATGGAAGGGGCAGGGAACAAGGTGAGCCCTATGCCCCAGCTTACTGCCTTCAGAGACCTCGCAGGCCACAGAGTGGAGAGAAAACACTTCATGCAGAGCTCAGAGGACCATATTTACTACTCAAAAGGTCTGCAATCGGAAGGGGAGATGAACCTTGAGAGACTGTGGACTCTGAGAAACTAACTGAGGGTTTTGGAGGGGTGGACGTGGGAGGTTGGGTGAGCCTGGTGGTGGGTATAGTGGAGGGCACGTATTGCATGGAGCACTGGGTGTGGTGCATAAACAATGAACTCTGGAACACTGAAAAGAAATAAAAAATAAATAAAATTTTTTTTAAAAGTCTCCAATTATTTACAAATATATCTGAAAAACAATCCACAGATGTTTGTCTAAATTAATATTTGCCATTGATAAGAGGATGCGACTCTCTGTAGTGCTAAGCATTTCAGTGACTAGTAAATAAATCAGTACACGTGATATTCATTAGTATTTTAATTATCATTTATCAAACTGTAATTTGGCAGTAAAAACCACTTTTCATGGAGACATGACATGTAGATGAGCAAATCTTCCCTGACTCATTCACGTTGCCTTTCCACTTCTCCCGGAAGCTTTGTAAGAATCCATGACTTCAGGTTTTCGAGCTCGGCTCTGCTTAGCTCATGGTAAACACCCGGGAAACTGTGAAACTTCGTGCTCACTCCTAGGGACCTTAACATCGAGTTTGTCTCCTCACCCCAAGAATGAAGAACTAACTCGTCTGCGGCACCGTGGCACTGAAATAATTCAGGGGGCACACCGTCGCCGTCCCGAAGAGCCTGGGAACGGGACACAGAAACGGAAATGTTTAAGAAATTCCCTGGGGCGCCTGGGTGGCTCAGTGGGTTAAGCCTCTGCATTCAACTCAGGTCATGCATGATCCCAGGGTCCTGGGATCGAGCCCCACATCGGGCTCTCTGGGCAGTGGGGAGCCTGCTTCCCCTTCTCTCTCTCTCTGCCTGCTTCTCTGCCTACTTATGATCTCTGTCTGTCAAATAAATAAATAAAAATCTTTAAAAAAAAAAAAAAAGAAATTCCCTAAAGGACATCATTCTGGGAAATCAGACAGGGCAGACAAAGGGCCACTCTACCCAAGCTTTACTGTTCCAAGGGAGAAAAGAGGCGGGCGTGGTGCCGTCTGGGGGATCCAGCTGGTTGCAGGTACCACGGGAGCTACCGTTAGTCCTGTGCAACCAGCAGTGACTCCACAGAGGACTGCCTCAAACATGGCAGAGTGTTTCCTGAAGAAACCGTGTAACTCGAGCAGACACACCTCTTCACGCAGGGTGGAAGGACGGAGGAAGACAGGGACAATTAAGGGAAAAACTACATTGTAGTTTTCATTCCTGTATCCGCCGTTTCTACTGCAGGTATGAAGTTACAGAGCGACGGACTGTATCCCTGTATTAGCCTGTTGCTATGAAACAGGCATCAGGAATGTGAGAGATTCTGTTTTGATTACATTCATGACATAAACAAACCTCGCTACAATCACCCATATTTTTATCATGGTGTAAGGGATACATATATATCATACATACAGATTCTTTTTATTCTTTCACCTTTGACGCTGAGCTTAACAATAGTCTTCCTATGGCATTTCCTGAACATTAATGACCAGCTGGAATTATTATTTAATATGACTATATTAAATAATATAATTGGGGATGGAGTCCCAGCAGTGCTTTGTGCACTGATGGTTACTGCCTAATTAACAATTTCGTCTTAGTTTCAACATGTGAATATTTTATGCTTGTTTGTTTTGTTTTGTTTTTAAAATCTGGAACTTACCTGGTAAACAGCAGATGTTTTATTAAGAAAACTAGAAAGAGCAAATACTCCTGCCACATCTTGATGATTTCTATATGCTAAATGCATTGCCATGCACCCTCCCATAGAAAATCCTCCTAAAGGAAGAAAAAATTCACTTATCAGAAGAAGTTGAATAAATGCGACAATAATTTAAAACAAGATACATCTGGGTCAGGCTTCCATGCATATTGTAAAATATTTGGAGACCTTTACAGAGATACAGTGCTAAAAAGTACAGTCTACTTTCGAGCTCATTAAAAAAATACTTAAAATGAGTAACACTGGTTCATCTAGGTCATCACTGGTAAAGAGACTTGTTGAAAGAGTTGGGGGGCACCTGGGTGGCTCAGTGGGTTAAAGCCTCTGCTTTTGGCTCAGGTCATGATCTCAGGGTCGTGGGATCGAGCCCCGCATCGGGCTCTCTGCTCAGCAGGGAGCCTGCTCCCCACCCCCCACGCCTGCCTCTCTGCCTACTTGTGATCTCTGTCAAATAAATAAAATCTTTTTTTTTTTAAAAAGAGTTGTAATTAAACAAAGAAATCATGCTCATTGACTAAACATATTTATCATAACTCAAAATACGAGTCAGCACAAGTGTTATTTAAACTTCTAATGTCCACTTACGTTTTGCTTATACTTGTATTATAGGAGTCCTCCCACTGCCACCAGAATTAATAACATGCACCTCTCTTACTTGCCAAGCTCCAAGCACCATGAAGAGTGACATTTCTCGTGCCTGCCTTATAAGAGATGTTTAGGGATCTTTTAGGGAAGATAATCAAAAATTTGGTGAGGGGCGCCTGGGTGGCTCAGTGTGTTAAAGCCTCTGCCTTCGGCTTGGGTCATGATTCCAGGGTCTTGGGATCAAGCTACGCCTCGGGCTGTCTGCTCAGCACGGAGCCTGCCTCCCCCCCTCTCTCTGCCAGCCTCTCTACTTATGATCTCTGTCTGTCAAATAAATAAATAAAATCTTAAAAAAATATTCGGTGAGCTAGTTAAAACATCTCTGATTTACAATATTGTTTTGGAAACTGACTTACGATGGTATAATTAAAAGATGTACCTATACAAACTTTTTCAAAAGATTAAAAAAAATAATTCATTTAACAAACTGTTATTGTCTTTCATGTGTCCGAACACTGTGCTAGCCACCGAAGATATGCAGACGAAAATACACAGTCCCGTGCTCCCCTCAGCAGCACACATACTAAATACACAGACCCTTGTCCTCGACGGGGCACCAGGGACATCACAGAATACGGAGCTAAGTATAAGATGTGGGGGCCCAACTTCAGGCTCGAGACCTGGAATGCTACTCCCCTGCTTGAGTGAGAGCTAAAAGGTGTCTTGTTTACATTTTGTGAGAAATAAATATAGTAAGTAAATCACACAGCCACACACTTATGGAAATATAAAAATATATACTGGTGTGGAATCCAGATCTCCTCATTTCCAGCCTCCTGCTTTATTTCACTTAACAAAGTGTAAAGCTGAATGCTTAAAGAAACTATAAATTTAAATTTACTACAATCTCTTTTTACGGATGAAGTGAACCAAGGCCCAAGATTGGGCGACCTGTTTAAGGATGGCGTCCCTAATTCTGGCTGTTAAGCTAGGACTTTTGGAATCCAGATTGTTTATAACAGACCTTAATGTACTCTCCACTATCCTCTAGTATTTATTCAAATAGAACTGCTTTTAAATTTTTTTATATTTTATTTATTTAATAATGTCTAATAATATTATTGGGCAGGGCAATAATATTATTTTGGACGCAGGATACAACGTATGAGTGAAGATTACTGAGGCTTGCGAAGTTTGGATTTTTAAGAAGTACATAATATGTAAATAATGACAATGTACGATGAATATTACATCTCTGGTTTCCAACATACCAGAAAGAAATAACAGGGCCTCAACAGCAGAAGTTCACCATGGATGAGAACCACCTGGAAGGCTCTTTCAAAATAACCCCCCACACCAGCCACAGATGCAGATACGTCTTAGAGATCATGAATGGGCTTGGCAGGGGACGAGCCCCATACACACCTTAAAATTGAGTGTGAAAGTTGCATATATGCATCAGATTCCCAAAAAGGTTAAAAACCACCGGACTGCATTACCTGTGGATGTGTACACTGATCAACAGGACATGCCCCACTTGGATATGCAGAGATTGCTGCAGACAAGATGAGTGTTTTCGGTAAACCCTCATTGCAAGTAAGCAGAGAGAATGTGATTCTTACCGGGTTTTGCTACAGTTCTAGTTATAGACTGCTCTTTTTCTTCTCAAGTTTTTCTATGTGATATAGTACGTGGGTTATAAAGCAAACACTCTGAAATAGAATTCTGACCAAGTTTTAATTTAGCAACTGTAAGTTAGTTCTCTAGATTTTGAAATCCTTGAGGATAAGAACCGTTCTGCCTCCCATGATCACACTGTGTTGCAAGTTTATGAGGAGCTCAGCGAAGTGTCCTCGCCCCCTGTTGCACATGTGCCCAGGAGGTGGCTTCCTCATCTCCTGTGCCCAGTGGTGAGTACACTTCCTGGTACACAGTGGTAACTCAGCAAAAGTCTGTTTAGCTGAGTTCTTAGAAACCATATATTATAGGATGAAAGTAATAAAAAGTTCATGAATGTCTCTTAAATTTATCATATTTAAAGGCACATGAAACTTTTTTTTTTTAAGATTTTATTTATTCATCTGACAGAGATCACAAGTAGGCAGAGAGGCAGGCAGAGAAAGAGAAGAGGAAGCAGGCTCCCTGCTGAGCAGAGAGCCCGATGCGGGGCTCGATCCCGGGATCCTGGGATCATGACCCGAGCCAAAGGCAGAGGCTTTAACCCACTGAGCCACCCAGGCACCCCCACATGAAACATTTTTTAATGTAAAGTCTGGTAGAAAGAGGACCCCAGTGAAATAAAGGGAAACCGAGTTTTAATCCTACGACACTCTAGATGTTGCCTTGGGGTAAATTATTTAAAACCGAGAATCTCATTTCCAGTAAGATTAGATAGTTGGACTAGATGATCTTTAGGGTTTCCACCAAGTTTTTATTTTTCAAAAGTTTTCATTTATTCATTTAAGAGAGAAAGAGAGACAGAGAATGAGAGAGCAAGAGAGAGCAACAGTGAGCACAATTTGGGAGGGGAGGGAGAGGCAGAGGGAGAAGCAGACACCCCACCGAGCAGAGAGCCTGAAGTGGGGCTCAATCCAAGGACCCTGGGATCATGACCTGAGCCGAAGGCAGAGGCTTAACCGACTGAGCCACCTAGGTGCCCCAGGGTTTCCACAAAGTTTTTTAAATCTATTATATACAAATGTTTAATAATCACTTGTAAAAGTCAAACAAAAAGGACTTTCAAAGTTTAGAGTTATTGTAAATACAGAAGTGTACTTTCAGTTTAAGATTAAGAATCTGTATCTCCCAGGATATGACCGCAGACTTCCTTCAAGTTCACAGAACCAATCCTAGCAAATGATTACTTCCTTCATCGCTTCAGATCTCCCCTCTTTTTCCAATTTACTTACAAAATGAATTCCAGGTTGCTTATAACCAAACACACTGTTCACAATAAAACTACAGCTTTAAAATGAGGGGGAAATGTGAGGGAGAGAGAGATGGGTTCCTGGTAGAATGAGAGGTAAAGAACGAAGGAGAGAGAGACACATATAATATGGGAGGGCAGCAGCAATTACGGGTACTTCTGGTCTTCCAACTGCTTCCTTGTAGCAAGACAACATTCTTTAACAGAAGGAATCATGCCAAATCCTACTGGAAACTTCTACTGGCATTGAATTCCTGGGTGGAATTTATCAAGGAGATCTTTATTAAACATCAAACTCAAAATCAGACATTACAATTACAATCAGACAGCTTCTTCTGCTCATGACTTTTATGTAAGTCTGGGACATAAAGCCTTAGCATTCAGTAGTCTATAAGGTTCATGTGAAGAGGGATTTTTGTCTTACTCACTGATGTCCCCTCCCTATGCTTAGAACAAGTGCCTGGCACATAGCAGGCATCTAGTAAGTATCTCATCAAATAAGTGAATAAATATAGGTTGTGGTTCTATAAAATTATATCTATAAGGGGACAAATTTGTATCATCAGGGAATGTGGCTCTTTGGCGATATGACTGGCTATAAAAGTAAAGCTTAGAAAAAAGCAAAAAAGTGTCCCCCAGCCAGATTTCTAAATCTGGCTCCTTAAAATTAAAGATTCCTAGACCCAGCGCCAGACCCTCTAACACAATCTCAAAGTACATGTCTAATTTTTAAAAGCTCTTCTACCTACACATCAAATGTATGAGAATCAGAGTCTTAGAAAAATACCAATGCCTGCAAGGCAGACGATTCAGGATTAGGTATTATGGGGAAGGAAAGAAAGTGAAAATATGGTCTTGATTTAAAAGAAACCGTATGTTATAGATACCAAGGCTGTAGGAACCAAGTTTTTATTTTTTGGAGAAATTCAAGAGCTTGAATTATATTTTTGCCAAATGTACCTAAGGAATATATTAACTATGACCAGTGTGACTAAGGAACTACATGTTTAATTTTATTTAATTTCAGCGAGTTCAAATTTAAGCCTAAATAGTCATGTGTGCTAAGGGCTATCATAGCGGATGATGAAGTTCCAGGTAATTTAAGCTGCATCAATGATCGAAAAAAGCTTCACAATTCATAACTGGAGCAAAAAGAAAACGTTTCATAAAGAGACGTTTCATAAAGACACGCTGAGGCTAGGATCATTAAATGTGATCTTTTAATATGACAGAGATTTAAAAATCACAAGATAAAAGGTGAATGAAACAGATTAGTAAGCAAAAACAACTTAGTTATTTTAAAATCATCCATACTGAGAAAATTTTACAGATTAAATTTCCCCCTCCACCATTTCATTCTTATTGACCAGCATAACCTAATCACTTTGTGTGGTTTCAGAGCCCCCTGAATGAAACCAGCCTAACAAGAACAAAACCAAAGATAAGAAACCATTTTCCATTTGAGACGTCATTATGAACAGATATGAGTGCGTCCTGCAGATTCTGAACCTCACGTTCGATACTCATAATTCATAGTGAAAATGAATGTGCTCACTGAAATCTTATTATTTAAACATTTACTCTAAGCCCCTTACCCAATTATAATGTTGTGAGGTAATCTATTTCTCACCAGTCATCTTTGACAATACAATCACCTTTAGCATCACAACTTATTATGAAAAGGGACTTTGTGTATTTTTTTCTAATAGAAGGAAATTTAACACAAAAGACTAGTTATTTGAATTTAATTTCCATCTAAATGTCTAAAATGCAATCTAAAATATACTATTCAATAAGTAAATACCAAATAGTAAACTCATTGTAGTAATGGTTACAATGTGTATTTATAGTCGCTGGCAAAGTATTAAAATGTCAAGAGTTAACATTTCAACATACATTTAAGATTAACAAGCTGAATAAAACATGTTAAAAAATAATAAACCTAGCTTTTATGAAATTTTTAAATAAAATAAACCAGAAACAATGTATTAAAAAAAAAAAAAAACTATCCTGGGAAAATGAATCTATCTGAAAACAAAATCCAGAGGAAAAAAATACTTACAAATTCAAGTTTACCATCAATTAAACAGAACTTTTAGCATGTAATAAAATCTACCCTCCCTTCAAATTTCAACAACTCTTCCATTTAACTTATATGTTATAGTTATTCAGACTATAAACTGTGATAAAGTCTCAAAAGATTTGGGAATATCTATTTGTCTATTTTCTCTGATATTTACAGGGTAAACAAAATACTTATCATCTTCCAGAAAAAGCTGTTGAAACAGGACTTCCAAGCCTTTAAAGTTCTACTTGTTGTTGAAGAAACACAAGTTGTTTAATGAAGATACACACACACACACACACACACACACACACACACACACACATATATGAAAAGAAAGTAGGAATCTGCTATCATTTCTCAAGTTTTAGCTCAAGAAAGAGCTAAAAGTTTCAAAAGAAACTTGTGTAAGGTCAGGACGAAGGGAGACTGGAAATTTTGGTGCTCATCTTCATCTTGGTCATTGCAATTGTCCTTTCATTTTTATTTTAAATATTATAAAATTAATACACTGATATATATCCAGTGTATAAAGTGTTTACATCATACAGGCAGAAATAAAATGAGTCATCCAAAATTTCACTACTCATACATAATTCTGACATATTTTTAAAGTTCATTTTAATAGTTAAACACTCAATATATAATTTTTATACCTTACTTTTTCTTTCATATCATACTGACTTAAGTCTTTCAACAGAATTTAAAAAAACATAACTTTATTCATTGAGCACACACTCATAATGTTCATTCTATGTGTATATACAGTATTTAATAATTACATAATATTCAATTGTATTAATAGACCATAATTCCCTTAACCATTTCTCTCATGATAGGTATTTAGAACATCCACATAAATTACTCAGGTGTAATTCCAGGATTACTTGATTCTCCCTGCTTCAAAATTCTGACAGTATGCTCATATTATCAAAATTCTTGTAATCTGGTTATATCATTAGTCAGATTCTAGATGTCCTAGATCAAAGTTAAACCCTAAATTTTATCACTTTGTCTTAAACAAATTGTCACCACCTAGTGGCCGAAAAAGGAATCCCATCCTGGTACAAAGGTGACGAAGTCAAAGGATCTGGGTTCTAGTCCCAACTAGATTTTATGTTAGCTAGAATCTCTTTGGATTTTAGGTTTTTTTGTTGTTGTTGTTTTGTTTTGTTTTTAAATATCAGAAATTAGAATAATAATTTCCTGTTTTACCTGTCACAAGGCTCAAAAGAGATACTGTGCATGAAAACCTTATAATTTAAACACTATCTGAAAATAAAACAATATGATGTATAATAATGGCAATTTAAAAACTGTCAAGTGTAATATAAATGTGAACTATTTTAGTACTATTACTACTATGTGTACTTTTAAAGCACAGCAGTACACATGGGAAAAATTATATACCTTTCTTCATTTTGATTTCCCACATTATACAGAAACATACAAGAAGGAAATGAGTTTCAACACTGATATTAACAGAGAGGCAGAATGTAGTACTATGAATTTGCTTACATTCTGCACAATGGACACTCCCCACATTAATAAAACAAGAAGACAGAATAATATAACATTATTAATAATTTTCTCAGGCTACAAGATTTGAACCAACTGATTTATTATAGTAACTATATTATCAACAATCAGAAACTGATTTAAAGTCACTATTTTACTGCTCGTTTCCCCTAACTTTTATCACACCCTCTGTAGAATCATGAGTGGTACAAATACATAAAATTAAATAAATAAGCTTTCTTATGCCTGATAGTCTTAATGTACAGAGTGAGGATTCACAAACGTCTCTAAGAACACACTGGTGTTCCTTGACCATCTCCTCTATCTGACCCCAGCACTAGGACAGTTAGTGAACTTTTTGTCTAGCTCTTCCTATTTAACCAAAGTTAATTTATTTTTTCCATTAAGAAAGCAATATATTTCCACTGATGACTAGAAAATCAAGATTTGTTTTCATAGGTAATGCCTGCAGTGGACTATCATGTCCTTCAGTAAAAACCTTACTCATCTTTGTGTTCCCTAAATCTGTAAACAGTGGCTGTGTTAATCACTGTCATTCTCTTGGACCTACTGCATTTGCCTTGTAGCTGTTCTCCAGGTCTTCAGACTGGCCTGCCCGCCACCATACCACCATGTTGCCAGCATAAGCTTTCTGAAATGCACATTCCATCCCGTCATTCTCTGCATCTAATTCAAAAATCCTTGGGGACTGGAGTGCATACTAAACTAGTATATTCTGAGAGATTCTAACTGTGCCCTTCTTTTCTTCCATGAATGTGCTTCCCTCTTTGTTTACCAGTCGTATTCTTACGCATTCTTTAAAACTCAGCTGGAGAGTCCTCTCTTCTAAGAAACAGTCCCTAACTCTCCCAAAGATCACCTGTTTTTCCTGACTGCTCACAATGCAGCTTGTAACACACTTTCACAATACATCGTATTAGAGCACCTTACTTCTGCATCTCCCTCATTAGGCTGTAAAATTTTTGAAGTTTTCTTGGTATTCCAAGACTTAACATTTTTATTAACAATTTGGAGATCAAATTTAGTATGAGAAGTACCATCTTTGACCTGATCGAGCTAGGTACACTATCCAAAAGCAGTTTGGCAAATATAAATTATTAAAACAATTGTTTTTAAAACTAGGGTTAAAAAAAAAAAAACACTCATCAAAATAAAACCACAGACAACGGATAGGCTCCCACCTACCCGAATACAGAAAATAGTGTTGCTTTACAAAGCTACACCGGTTGCAGATATAATCTTAGAGATAAGGGTTCCATGAGCATATACTGTATGATATTAAATCAGAAATTTTATCCCATATTAAACAAAATCAATAAAGATAACAATTTTTGTACCTATTATCTCCATATTTTTCCTTTCTGATCCTAAAATTCTCTGGTTTTTCCTTTTACAATTTTTTGAAAATAACCCAACCTTACTGTGGTGCATATGTGTGTCTGTAATAAAAATTGTTCAAGATCTTAAGCGCATTTTTCTTCAACTACCCATTGAATCCCTCCTTCATTAACATGTTATGAATGCACTTAAATCTTACTTCACTTAAAATGTACCATAATAGACACACAAAAGTATAAAAACCAGTAGAAAAATATTAAGCAGTAACTTCTGTTTAAGTAATCTATGAAAAAGAAAGGGAAACACAGCATGTCCACCACTGAGCAAAATGAAGACAGCTGGTGGGGAAGGAGCAGTGAGCTACCTGAGTCTCCCGGGGGCGGGCCTAACCCAGTAGGGCCTTTCTGCTGTTTGGAGTGACCCTGGCATAAGGGCTATAAAGATTATTTAATAACAGCAAGAAACCGGTCTCAACATTACGTGCCAGACACGTTTCTAAGATGGTAGGAGTTGACTAGTTCAATCATCGCAACTCTGTAAGAGAGCTACTATTATTGTCATCCAAGCACAGAGGCTAAGGGGATTCTGTACCTATAAAGTCATGAGTCTAGGGTTGCAAACCTGCAGGCCGAGCCCAGAGCCCAAGCTCTTGCTTGTGGTATATACCACCATCAGCTGCAATTATGATTCACACAACGCAGGGGATGCACGTACACACACTCGAACACAGCAGTGACACTGCTTCTTGTGCCACATTTTCAAATAAATGGGTGGTTCGGTTAGGTCCATAAGACAAGCAAATAACAACCACAGCAAAAAGATCTCCACAGGATTAGAATGGTATTTCCTTTCTGCATTAAGAGTTAACCCACGTAAAGAATCCTAGACACAAAAAAGGAGTTATAACGAATATAAATATATTTTTTAAATATATATATAGTTATGATAATATACCATGGTTTTATATAGGTAACTATCTGTAATATATAGTTATATTAATAACGAATATAAACATAACTAATGTTTTATCATAGTGTAAGAGGTCAAGGATCATGTGAATTTGGGGGACATGTTTAATGCTACGGAACCGTTCCTGAAGATTTATGTTCTTTGACTAGTGAAATGACTAACAATACAGGTAACAAGAACAAACCGCCTTGCATCTGCACCTTTGTGGTCTCTTTCACATCTCAAAGTAGGAAAGAAGCTTTTTTATAGAAGTTAATCAGCTCAACTCACAAATTCTAAAAAAATACCTTTTTTTCTTTCCCAGCTTTTTATATTCATAAAACAATGTGTAAATATTTTAATATGGCTTTACCATAAATTTCAAGTTTTATCATTTTATAATATAATCATCTACAAAGCTTTCAAAAAGAAATATTGTTATAAAGTCAATGGAATTCTGAGAAAATACTGACTATATTACTGATCGCTTTATAAACAAGACTATTTCTTAATAAAGTTCTCTTGGTACTTCAGAAAATTAACTAATACTTCCATGACATGGTAAAAAGAAAGCAAAATAAATTCCAGATGAATCAAAGAATTACATGTAAAAAAAAAAAAATTATAGAAAACCAGCAGAAAATTTGAGTATTTACCCAAGTTCTAGAGATTTTCTTAAACTGAGACCTTATTTGGAAAAGAAAAATCATAAGAGGAAAGAGTAACAGACAACTAAGAGAAGCTTTCCTGTGTAAAAATGTAACAAACAAAATTAGAAGGAAAATAACAAAGTAATTACAAATTAATTGCCTTATTTTTAGCAAATTTTTTCAAGACAATATTATCAATGAGGATATAATAAGATGGACATTCTAATAGGGGTGGTAGAAGTATCAATACATACAATTTTTTCATGAAAGGAATTTGACAACATGTATTAGAAGTCTTATACTGCCTCTCAACTCAATGACTAGTTTAGTACTTCAGTAAATACAAAGGAAGTTTATTAATTTACCCAAATCTTGTCTATACAGGATCCCAATGTGCATTTTAATGTTATTTAGAATATGACAGAGATAGCTAATTTGCTTTATATTTTCATCACTAAATACAACTCGCTATAAATTGGATAGTTATATTTGAAAATAAACTTCTTCACGAAAATATGTCCTGTACCATCTACACCCTATCCAACTAATCTCGTTTTCCTATGTATTACAGAAATAGATATTTTAATAGCTTATGTATTTAATATTTTAATATTTTATTTTATATTTGTATTTAATTAATATTATACAATATTTGTATTTTAATATTTCTTTTACAGAAAAAGCAAAGGGCATTAAGTAGAATAAACAGTTTATGTAAAGGTACTTTATATCTCCTTGGAAACAGAAATTGCTTAAGGTATTTTTTTTTGTTTGTTTTTTAAGATTTTATTTTATTTTTTTAATTTATTTGACAGACAGAGATCACAAGTAGGCAGAGAGGCAGGCAGAGAGAGAGGAAGGAAAGCAGGCTCCCTGCTGAGCAGAGAGCCCGATGCAGGGCTCGATCCCAGGACCCTGGGATCACGACCTGAGCCGAAGCCAGAGGCTTTAACCCACTGAGCCACCTGGGTGCCCCTGAAGGTATGTTTAACAGGAAGTTTACAAACACCCTACTCCTCTGATACTAACCACGAAGAGTTTACTTTTCATGAATTTGATATTTTGATGGCATATGCTACCTTAATCATGGCAATAGTTTAAACATATTTATAAAACTTAAGCTAACTAAAATAAAATATTTTAAAAACTAAAATGAATAATCTCTTAATTGAAAACTAAGCATGGAATTCTCAAATTATGTTATTATCAGAAAGAAAATAAAGTTTCATGAGCTGTCATTTAATATTTTTGAAACCCTTAACATGTAAACTCTATTTGAAACTATAAACAGGTCAAATGATATACAAGTGTTGCTAAATAATATTCCAAGTAAAGTTTAATGTATAAGAATAGAGCAAATTGAAAGAAATTTAAATTACCAACATTTAATGGTCTTACCTACTAATATTCTACTCTTCTTGATGCCACTTTTTACTTCATCCTCAATCAAATCTGTAAGCACTTGACACATTACGTTGATTGACTCAAGGTGTTCTGGGCAGTCATTAGATATTTTAAATCTGTCAAACCATACATTGGAGATTCCTCCTTTCATAGGAGTATATGGCCTGTTTAAAACCAAAACAAACAAAAAAAACAAAAGAGGAGAAGAAAACAAAGGGAAAGGGGATGTTATTAAAACGAATGTTTCAATTTCTAAAACACCAATGCGTTGAATAATTTCAATCTCCTCCAAGTTTTATCAGTTAAAGCGTTCATACTGAAAGCAGCCTCGTGCATATTGGACTAACTTGCCTATACTTACACTGATCCCATTAACATTTCCTAATGCCAACTCAAAATCCTTCCCTATTTGCCCCATCTTTTCAGATTCATAAATTCTCCAGAGAATTTCCATGAAAAAAGGAATTATACATAAAACATATAATTATATAATTAATATATATAGAGGGTGCATGTGTTTTGTTGTTGTTGTTTTTTTTTTCCTCTCCTGCTCGATTTGAATGATTGACTGATCAGGTCTACCTTTTTTTTTTTTTTCAATTTGTTTTGATTTACTTTAGTCCTTCACCCTCTTTAATGTAAGATCAATATTTTAGTATTCGTAACTAACTGAATAATGTTTAATATCTCAAGAGTGGGAAAAAATGATTCACCACAATGTTTTTAAAAGGTGGTTAATTTGTAGCACTTAAGTATGGAAAGATGAGTTAATAATTTCAGAGCTTTCTTAATCACATCCAGGTCATCCTTAGAATGAGGGCTCAATTTTTTTTCTTAAGAACTTTTTTTTTTTTTTTTGTCTTCTTAGGAACCTTCAAATGAGAATTTAATAGGGTACAGATAATCTTTGGAAGCACTCATCAAACAGCTCTTCCATACTGTTTGCATCACTGAGGTCTCAAACTGGGTGCCTCACTGGACTTAGGTTTTATGTGATCAGATGCTCTGAACTGGGTGCTCTGTTGAACAAGACCGATCTTACAAGATGCTTTATGTCTACATATGAGGTGAGATGGCTATACTATTAGTGACTCTTAACCCATTCATTGTCTGTTCCTACTCTGGAAAGCTCTGATAAAGTGAGTGAGTGTGTGTCTGTGGCAAGGTATTCCAAATGTTCTGTTTTAATCAATTACAATGGGGTTAAGGGTTCCTGTGTTCATATCCTATGTCAGTAAAGGTCAATGAAGGGGAACGAAAACAATCTTAGACATTCCTGTAAGCAAACATAGAGGTGTAGCAGGATACAGAAGATAAACATGGAGAACGAAGGTTTTCCAAAGATGAGGGATAGGAGGGTTCAATCAAAGAAACTGTTTCCCACATGGCAAAGTGTGTTTTCCCCTTACGTGGACAGTGAAAACAGGATTTATGTCCTATGCAAAAAAGACCGAGAAAACACAACCAGTGCTAAAAGCACCCATTGTAATTTCGAAGGAATCTAAACCAATGATGACCACAGATACAGAATTCCTCCTGTATTTACTACTCTGACCAAATCAGAGTTGGATGTATTCTCTCACCATCCAAAGTCAGCGAAATAGGAGTATGAAATGTACAGGTAGAAGGGAAAAAAAAACGGGGGGCTGAAAGACATCAAGTGAGATCTCACAGTGCCTCCCTATACATGCTCTAGTGAGAAACATGCTTCCTGGGGAAAGACTAAGTGGAACTTCAGCAAACCCAAAGAGCTAGAAGTAGTCAATTCTTATTCTCTCAACCACTGTTATCAAAAGGGACTCCACAGTCTGTGCAGATCTGCCCTTGAGCAGCAGCCACTCTAGGGGACCAAATGGCTGGTACAGGAGAGAGCGGAACTAATTTTTCTGTATTGGTCATACCACTCCAAAATAAATGGACTTTTTGTGCCTGGAAATCAAGAGGATTATATTTGGACAGTTTCTCGGAGAAACTGAAAGCAGCGCTCATCTATAGAGGATCTTGTTTATTTACTAAAATAGAAGAATGTTATCAATATTACTTTGTAGCATCTTTCTAAAAAACAAATTTTCTTCTGGCTTATGAAGATATATGATATTTTGCAAAGACGGGAAATTATATGTGTGTGCTGTTGTGATGTTTTTCGGATAAATTTGATTCTGCGCACCACTCCTCCTCTCCATTGCTCCTCTCTTCTCCCACTCCTCCCACATCCTGCCTTTCATGCTAGGTAAACCATGTTTAGGATCTGGAATATATCCTTAAATTTTTTTTTTTTGCATATACATTAAAACATGCATCTTTATAGGACATTTTTTTAGAGCACTATTTCCTTTTCAAAAATGAGATAGCCTATTTGCTTCCCCTTTGTGCATCATGCTTTTCCCCTTAACTGTAACTTATGGGTGTCCTTCCTGATAGTTTGAACCCATCCTTTTAAATGGCTACATAATACCATATGATAAATATGTCCCACAGTTTCATCAGCCATTCCCCTAATAATGGGCATTTATTTGGTACACGGGTTTGAGCCACTAAGAACAGTTCTGTGTTAAACGTATTTGCATACATGTTTTTATGTACTGGGGCTTTTAGTCCTGTGGAACAGTCCAAGAAACAGGACTACTGGATTGAAAGATACTAATTTTTATCTTATCAGACGTTTTAAAGTTGCTACCATTAAGACTATAAAAATCCAATTTTGTGCAAGAAAAGAGAACATCCTTTTGTCCACAGCCCTTAGAGCAATAGGTGCTAATATCCTTTAAAATACTAGCATTTAAGGGTATCAACTATAGTTTTAAGTCAACTTTCTGGAAGTATAATTTACATACATAAAAGTAAACACCTAACTACATCGGTCCAAGATCTGCCGATATAATCATCTCCACAATGATACAGAACATTCCCTTTACTTCAGAAAATTCTATCCTGCCCCTTTGCCAGCAATTCCCATGAACTGCCCCAGGCAACCATGGAGTGATTCTTATCACTCCGTATTAGCGTTTCCTGTTCTAGAATTCTACATAAATGGAATTACCTATTTGTATCATTTATTTTTTTCTATTGTGGTTTTGCTTTTCCTATTAGTTTAGGAGAGCACTTGGTCTATAACTGACACTTAAATACTTGTCATTTCTATTTCAAGTATTTTTTAACATCATTTTTACATACAACATTACGTATTTACGGTGTCTTTTGGAAAAAAAATCAGATAAAAGACATTGCATTTGATAGAATCTGTCCTTTAAAAGCAACTGAAATTTCTAGGTCTCCTGATTTAAGAGGCTCTTCCTAATCCATTCATTTTTACACATGGAGCTCAAAAATTTCTAAGATTTTTGTTTTCATTTTTAGATTAAAGTTGTGAAATTTCCTGGAATTTATTTCACACATGAAGTGCCATAGGATTCAAGTTTTTTCTCCCATATGGATACTCAATTGTGTCCATACTATTACTACTAAAAGGAAAAAAAAAGTCTTCCACATAGGTGAAATTCCATCTTTGCCATATATTTAATTTCATAGTTCTGAATTATCTAGTTTCTCTCAATCTAGATTTTGTGAAAAAAATGAAGCCCTGATGCCTAACACATACACTATTTACAATAAATGGACTTCTTTCCAGTGCCTCTAGAATGGTACTCGTTCTATGTTATCCTTGGGGAAATCAAGAAAACAGTAACTGAAATCACATCCTGAGCTGTGCTTCAGGTGAAGAACTCTGGTTGAGAAAGGTTCTATTTTGTTCTACTGAAGTATTTCTCTATCCTTGTGTTAGGATCATACGGACTGTATCGAAGTAGCTTCAGAGTGTACTGTCAAGTTGAGTAATGTTAGTTTATCTCTCCCGACCGTCATCAAGACCAGTGTCTTTTTTTCAGACTCATCCTGCCTATCCTTACGCATCCACTCATTTTTATCTAAGAAATTAATCGCGTATTTAAAAATAATTTCAAAAAATTCTCCTTATAAGTCCTTGTGGAGTTTTAATTAATATTAACTAATTTAATAAATAATTAAGAAATTAAATAAATAATAATTTAACTAATAAATAATTAACTAATAAGTAATTGTCTGGGAATTAACATTTTATGACAAAAAACTGGGAGGAGGGGAGATTTTTGCAGACAGCTCTTCCTAGGACCTGCCTAGGGGCTCTTGTGGGGCTTCTCTTGCATTATTTTCCAGGCTTTCAAGGAGTGCAGAGATGATAAAATTCTGCATCAGATTTCTACCAGGACTCCACAGAACCCACTTTCTCCCTCATTCCTGCAGGCCTTCTGACCTCCGAAGCTGCTTGGCTCAAGAGAGGTAAATAAATTGGAATCAGAAGGGGAGAGAACACAGAAAGCATTCAAGCCTCCCATCTCCCAGAATCCCTTTCTCAGGATTAACTTTCTTAAAGCACTCTGAAAATGAAAGCAGGTGCTTTCCACTAGTATTAATGTCAGTGTCAGACAAAACGAAATACGAAAGTACATTCAATTTGTCACTGGAATCACAATGTTCTGAATCAAAACTGAATATGTAACACTCACTTTAAAGCCTGAATTAGACTGTTACTCTTTTTAATTATTTCTACTTTCCTCTTGATTTTATTCTGCTATTTCTCTAAGTATTTATTTGTCTGTCTAACCACTTAAGTAAGGATGATATCATAGGCTAAAATCTGAATCATTCTGGGAACTCAGCCATTAATAGAAAAAAACGACACTTAACTTTTTTGTCTTTGACAGTGCCTTACTTAATCAGACACTGATGCTCCACGGAGGTGCACTCCCGATGTAAATTTCATGAATATAGGAGTTTTTTGTTCTCTCAATTCTCTAAGAGAATTACATTTTGTTCAAAAGAGATAGTTGGGAAAATTTAGTAAGACAAAGAACATTAGAACTTTTGTGTTAAGAAAATATAATCAAGAATGCAGAATTCTCTTAATATGTTAGAATAACCTTTAAAGGAGGCATAAAAATAAGGCTGTTTTTTAAAACAGCTAAACAAACTGGCACATATGTTATACTCATTCACCTTTTCCCTCAAATAAATCACTTTATTAGCTAGTATAAAACAGCTCAGACATTACCACAATAAATAAATATGCTTAGCAAAGAACATCTGTGTGGCTCCTTAGTCAATCAATCAATCAATCAAACACACTGGTAAAATATTAAGCTGGAATAAAATGTCCAAAGCATAAAAAAACAAAAAAGAGTTGACATTCAGTTTGATACCAAGTTCTGTTTTGATCTGTGTTCTTTAAAAGTTGTAAAATCAAAAGGTCATTCATAACCTTTACGATAACATCACGTGGCTTCAGTCTTCCTCTGTGTCATTTCATAGAACTTCCCCAGCAATCGCCAGGTTCCGGCACATTTCCCTCTTGTTTTCCTTCAAACAGGATGGCCTCATTATTGATCTAGGGGGTTTGCATCTGATACCCTCTCTACCTGGAATGCTCTGTGCCACACTTCTGCATGGTAGGGCTTGCACGGATCATTTAGGTCTCAGCTCAAATAGGATAATGCAATATCCTACTTGAGAGAGAGAGAGAGAGAGAGAGAGTGTGTGTGTGTGTGTGTGTGTGTGTTAGCATGGAGGGGAAATACACTTTAAATTGTTGGTTCAAAGAAGTGTATTCCGTTATCCTATTTACCTGTCTTAACAGAATTTATTACTATTTGAAATGAATATATTAGTTGTTCTTATATTTTCCACAGTAATACACTCAGTACCAAGAACAAGTATTTGTTGAATGATCAATGTCAATAATCATTTGTGTCACTGGAAGTAATTTGGGTCAGATGGAAATAAGAGAATATCTAATATTGGTCTATTTTGCTCTGATTATCTTTTGACTTTGTGTAAAATCCATATTGTGATTTCTAGGAAAAGGTCAAATTTTTCTTTTGTTGCTTAAAAGAAAAAATATTTCTAAGTTCTTACATACTAATAAGCATTTAAGTGTGCTCTTTAAAATAAATACCAAAGAAGTAAAACTATTTCTTCAAAAGAGCTGTTTTTAATAGATTCCTTACCAGTGAAGTGTACTTAAAACACAGATCTACTGGTATCAGGAGAGCGATCTCCCAATATTGCTTCAGATAGGACTCCAATTTCAAGTGACAGAGCAAAAATGAATCCATTATTATCTGCACCTAAATCGAAAGTACCTACCCTGTTCTGGAATACATTTAATAAAAAATATAAACATACACTTCACTGGAAAAATAGTAATAAAAGAGTAGAGGCACTATGCAAATCTTATTACTGTTAAATTTTTCAAAACACCAAGAGCAATTTATATCATCATATAAGTTATTAATTGGCTTGTTAAAAAATTTCTATTATTTTTAAAATGGAAATTCTAATAGTAAGTCCAAACCAAGAAAACCTCTAATTACAAATACAATTAAAGTATGCTTTAGAAACAAAAATCTTTATTGAGCACTTCAATTAAATAGTCCAAATTAACAATGAAAAAAATGAGGCAATATTTTCCACTTAAATCAACACGGCAAGTTAATTGCTGACTTTTACTTAATATGCCCCAACTTAGCTGATTAAAAACATCTATTAAATAGGGTTGAGGAAAAGGAATACCTTATAGTCAAATGGCAATTTACAATTTAATCAAAACATACTGACATGCTGTAATGGACCACAACTTGGTAAATATAATAGACTATTGTTCTCCTTTTAAGTTCTTTAAAATATGTATGACTATTGAAAACAAAAATCATAACTGTGTCTTGATAGAGTTTTCAATGTATGTAAATGAAATATGTATGACAAGCATAATGGGGTGGGGAGGAGATAAAGGAAACTATAAGGTTGTATGTTTCCTACATTTCATGTCAAGTAAAAATCTAACTAGGTGAAAGGTTTGATATGTATCTTATAATCCCTAGAACTGGAAAAAAAATAAAAATAGATAGGTGAATGGAATATTAACAAAATCCAAATTATCCATAAAGAAGATGGCACAGGGAGAAAGAGGAATAAAGAGCTGTAGACTTAAAGTCAAACAACATTATCACTAATTACATTAAATGTAAACGGTCTAAACAAAACACTTAAAAGAAACTATCACATTGGTTAAAGTGAAAAAACAAAGCTCAGATACATGATGTCTGTAAGAAACCTACTTTAAATATGATATAGATTGGCTAAAAGTAAAAAGATGAAAAAAAGACATACTATACTACTATTTCTTGTATGTAAAAATGCATTTAATTTTAGTATCTTGTTCTTGCATCCTGCTATCTTCCTAAATTAACTTATTTCTAGTAGTTATTTAGTAGATTCCTTATGATCTTTGTGTAAACAGTCATATCATCTGGGAACAACGGCACTGTTACTTTCTCCTCTTCAACATTATTCTCTTTATTTCGTTGTCTAGCCTTATTGCACTTGTCTGAACTTCCATACATTGTTGAACAGAATCAAGGACCTCTTTCTGGCCCAGGATATGGGCTCCCTGCTCAGCAGGGAGTCTGGTTCTCTCTTTGACCCTCATGCCACTTGTGCTCTTAAATAAATAAAAAAAAACCTTTTTTTATTTTTTAAAAGATCTCCTTCTGTGTAATCTTTGAGGGGAAGCATTCAATATTTCACCATTAAATACGGTGTTACAAGTTTTTATCAATGCACCTTTTATTATGTTGAGGAAATATCACGCTTTACCTAATTAGCTGAGTTTGATGAACTAGTTAAATGCTTTTTCTGTATCCTCTGAAATAAGCATATTTTTTAATCTTTTGTTTTGTTAACACAGTGATTACACTGATGGATTTTCAAATGTTTAACTTTTCGTTCCTGGGATAAACCCATCTGGTCATAATGTATTATCCATTTTATATGTAGCTGGATTTGATTTGCTAGTGTTTTGTTAAGGAATTTTACATATATGGTCATGAGGGTATTGATTTGTAGTTTTCTTGAATGTATTCGAAATTTGTCGCCATCAGGGTTATACTGGTCTCTTAATATGTGTTAGAAAATGCTCCTGTTTCCGGAATTGTGTTAATCCTTACTTCAATGTTCAATAAAATTTACTAGTGGAATTGGCTGGACCTGAAAGTTTCTCGTGTGAAGGTTCTGATAATGAATTCAATTTCTTTCATAATAATGTAGGTATTCTGATTTTTATTTTACTTTTATGTCAGTTTTGTCATTTGTGTTTCTCATGGAATTTGTATCTTTTCTCTAATTGTTCAACTTTATTAGCATGAAGTTGTTCATGAGAGTTCCCTTTATTGCCTTTAGGATTTGTGTTGATATCCTTTATTTAGTTTCATATTTAGAAATATGTTGTTAATTTCCAAATATTTGGGAGTATTCCAGATATCTTATTGCTGTTGATTTCCAATTTCATTTCATTCTTGTCACAGAAAATATTCTGTACAATCTCAGTCTTCTGCTACTCATTGGTACTTATATTATGGTCTTCCTTCTATATACTCTCTTGGTGACTGTCCTACAAGCTTTTTCAGTAGAGTTTTATAAATGTCAATGTTCAAGGTAGTTTTAGTACTATTACTTATCAAATTTTACATCTGCCTAGCTATTCTTTTTCTAAATTGTTCTATTAGATCCTGAAGAATGAGTATTAAAAGCTTCAATTATGATTGTAGATTAGTCCACTTCTCTCTTTAGTTCTGACAGTTTTCTTTGCATGTGTTTATAAGCAATATAATTAAGTACATGCCTATGGAGGATTATTATCCTCCTTAATATTTACTTTTAGCTTATAAATGTTCACTTTTATCTCTGGTAATACCTTGAAGTATACTTTATTTAATAATAATACAGTAGGTCAGCTTTCCTATGTTTACCGTTTATACAGCATATCTTTTCCTTTCCTTTTGCTTTGTTTTGATTAGTCTTTTCCCAAACTTAAAATTAGTATCTCAAATAATCTCAAGTATTTAATAATAAAGACATTTAAAAAGTTGTTTCCAATAATACATTATATATTAACTGAATTTATATAAAAGTAAATTTAAAAAATAAAAAGTCATCTCTCACAAAGATGTTTTTAAAATTCCACTTTAGATTAACCTTAATTTTCCAAAGTAAGAGCTCTCAAATTTTGATGCAGAAAAACTACACAGGGAGGCAGATGACATCCAAACCTGCTTCAGTTTTCAGAGGTGGGAAAGAAGATTCTGTAATTTTTTTAATATAACTATGCTGGTATACTTGAGTACAAATGGTTGGTAGACACTATAATCTACTTACATTAGAAGTGGTGCTCCTTAAATTGCAAATTATGAGCTCCATCTCATACCTGGTCAGTCAGAATCTAAGAGATTGTAACCTAAAATATCCAGATTTTAATAATATCCCAGATAATTCTTACTGGGCACAGTATATTTTAAAAACAATTATCTTCCAGTTTAAAATTTTAATTTCCCATTAACTGTAAAGCTAAAAAAAAAAAAAAAAAAATCCTTCCAATTGGGTACTGACTCATGAACATTGGGGCCAGTATGCTAAGTTTAAGATGCCCCAAACAAAACACATTGCATGTTCAATATTCTCATAGATTCCTACCTTAACATCACTGCCTTCACCTTTTCCCAGATTTTCAATTTTTCCCAGCCTATGCTGTGTGAATCTCTCTTGAATTGAATGCTTGTGTTACATTTCCACCACAGTAACCTAGTTCAGACTTTTATGATTGCTACAGCAGTGGATCTTACCTCTGGCTGCATACAAGAATCAGAAATGAAGCTTTTAAAAATCTTTCTGCCTTGGCTACATCCCAAGCCAATTAAATCAAACTCTCTGGGGGTAACAACCAGATGGAATCACAGATAAAATACAGGACACCAGTTAAATTTTAATTTCAGATAAACAATAAATACTTTTTATTTTATAAAAAAATACTATTTTTTATATTTATATTTTATATTTATATTTATACTATTATAAGTATGTCCCAGATATTATTTCTTTATTTGCTAAATAAAGCTGGCAACCCTATACTCTAGCATCTGTAATACTTTAATCACTGAAATGTATGTACATGATCAGCACCCCATATATATATATAACCTATTGTGAGTTGGAGTTTAACAATTCTGAAAGTTACTGCCTTAGACCAAGGGTCAGCAAACTTTTCCTGGAAAAGCCAGAGTAAATATTTTAGGCTCTGTGGACCATATAGTCTCTTTGGCGACTACTGAAATCCCTTTTGTAGCACAAAAGCAACCACAGATAATAGGCAAATGAGAGAGTGTGGTTGTATTCCAATAAAACTTCATTTATAAGAATAGGTGATTGGCCATATTTAACCCACAGGCTGTAGTTTGCTGACCCTATTCTAGACTATCAGATCATTTCAGATTTCCATTTTGTTATTCAATATATTCATTATTTTTCTCAGTTTTACAACTGCTAGCCCAAATATTCCTTGAAAATACAACCCACACACATAGGCTTGGAAAATTTCTTCAAGGATTATCAGCAATTAATTCTTTGGATAATATTTCTACATCCTGTCCACAAGGATATCACAGATTACTATTAATAACTAACATTTATTTGATACTTATTTTATGTCAGACATCATGCTAAGGATTTACACATATATTCAGTAACATCACATATTCTCAGGACAACTCTTTGAGGTAGATACAATTATTACTTCCATTTTGCACTTCAAGAAAATGGGACACCAGTAAGGGTAAAATACCTTGCTCTCAAGATCTTAGAGCACTTAAGGAGAGAAATCCAGATGGAAGCCAGAGCCTGCTTAATCCAAGGACCGTATTTTTAACCACTGTACCATGATAATTCTATGTATCTTCAACAGCCTACTGAACAATATTATATCTCGAATATTTCCCTCACCTATTGTCTAACACTGTGGCAAAAATGAGGAGTATTACAGTACTGGTTCTTACTTACAATGCATAAAATTTGAAAACTCAAAAAGTTAATGACTAAAGGATTTTGGATATCTAGTCCAAATTGTTCATTTTAGACATGTGAAAATTAAGACCCAGAACTGATCAATTTTTCATTAACAGCCTTCACAATTTTATTTAAAATAAGAATTAGATGACATATTTCTAGAAGCCTTCACTTTTCCTCCTTAACTGAAGTTCTGGTTTCTCCAAGACTCCACATTGTATAGCACGTATCACATTGCTGATTCAAAGTAATCAGAGGAATCACAAGTGATTCATTGCTTATATATAACTATATTGTCACTCTGGATATGTATCACATAACTTTTGTGAATATATAAAATATATATTTCATATATATAATATATAAAATACTTAAATATAAATGGATATTAATATAAATATAAATATATAAAATACTTAAATATAAATGGAATGAAATGAATAAAACATAAATGTAACTATACATATTTCTAAACCTTATATCCATTAACTAAGCTTAGATATAATCAAAAATTAGTACTCTGTTCCTGTTTTAATACTTCCATGTATTTTTCTTCTCAGTCTGTTATATTTTAGAGGTTTTCAAATTATAAAGTAGATATCATTGTAAAAGCAGCAATTTTGTGATTAAGAAAAAATACTTAAAGAATTTTGAGTGTACAAGGAAAAAAATCACATATCTATCTATATATATTTTTACCTAAATACATCAGTAAACTGCTAAGCTGAATTAGTGATACTGAAAGCACTGTTTATTTGATAACTGATAGATAACCCTTAGAAAGCCTCAGTAATAAAATTAGAAACTGTTAAAATAAATTAATGCTACTAAGTGTTTGGTGAAATGGGTATCCTGATACACTACTGGTAATAATGCAAACTGTCCATTCTTAGAAAACAATTTATAAGAGTTAATCCCCTGGACAAAAAGAAACTGACTGTAAGGCCTCTGAGTACTTTCTAGGAATTTTTCCTGAAGGAAAATCAGAAATAGGATAAACAGATATACATAGTGGTAAACTGAGGATAAAAACTAAGTCTACAACAGAATAAATTTTAAAGAATATTCTGTAGCTACTAAAGCAGTTTTCTGTATTTCAACACAAAATCATCACAGGAAGAAATCATCAAATACAGCATTAGGTGAAAAAAAGGAAGAATTTATAATTGTATGTTTAGTATGAACTCACATTTGCAAAACTAAATACACCAGACATTACAGATGTTAAAGAGAGGATGAGAATCTTAACAGTTGCCACGTACTTTTTATAATACTTGTGGTTTACTCAAGTTTTTACTTTTAGTTAGGAAAATGCAAAAGGTTTCCAAAATGTTGTTCCTCTAGGATAAATTTTTATTAACTATATTTATATAAAATCACCACTAACAGTTCTAAAATCTGAGGGCATTAGGGCTGTACTGATTGAATAGCCTGGAAAAGGGATACCAAAAAGAGGCCAGATGGTCAACAGGAGTCATAATACCTACCCACCAAACATAATTTAATGGGAAAAAACTAAGAAACGACCATCTGTGGGACAGAAAATTAGGCCTAAAAATATGAAAACCCTTAAAATGTATTACATTTAATTCACAATGAAATTAAGGAAGCATCGTCACCAATTTCAATAGGACAAGAGAATAAAATATTATTGAACAGTAAACACTATCTAGTGTCTTTACTACTTCAATGCCGCTAACGCCCCTGTATTAAGTAAAAAATAATCTGGAAATACATTAAAACAGCAAGGAAATAGCATATACCAAAAGTACAATGAGATGTAAGATGAACTAAAACTGAAAAATCCTCAGTCAACAGAGATATGGTTCAAATTTGAAAATGAAAATAGTTCAGATCTTGTAATTTTAAATTACATATTAAATACAGTTTCTAATTGCTCTGAGAGTCTGAAACATCTGGAAGTAAGACTTGCTGATTTCTGCACTATTCATAGAACAAAAGAAAAATGATTTCACAGTAATGTTGAACTAGATTTTCTAATATAATAAAACACTGAACCAGTTCTTGCTTGTTATACTTGCCTGTTGTAAGATCCCTCCTTGACATTTGGAAGATCATAAAATCGAAAAGTCTGGAGCCATTGGTAATCCTTGATCAGTACCATTTGATTTCCAATGTGCGAAAGGACCAAAGAAATACAGCAGAGCTACAGAATGTACAACTTACTAAATATCTGACACAAAATAACTTTGCTAGGTCAATTGAGGGTTCTGGTACTTACATTTGAGAGCAAAAAACACTTACAAACTCACTTGATTTGTATATTGACAGCAAATTAACTGGCATTACTATCCTTAATCATACGTGTTTCATTTCACTCTCTTATTTGATGCCTCTCATCAAGGATAGAGGTCTGAGATGTAATAGCCCATGATGCAGATCTATAGATCTTACTTATAGTAAAAACATATATACATATATACTCTTTCTGAAAATTTTTGAAAAGTTCTTGAATTCCTGAATGGGAAACTGCAAAGTTTATTCAATTGTGAGGTTTTTATTTCTTCATTTTAGGAATCTTAGAGCCAGTGAAAACAGGGAAGCAAAGCTTCACAATCCCATGCTCTCAAGAGTAAATTCTGAAGGCAAGTGGAATTTTGTATTTAATGTTTCTGACCTCGAGTAATTAAATCTAAAAATAAAGAAAGCCTAGTACATAAAGACCTGTTCTTAGGTGCAATCTCAACTTCTTTTTGTATTGATTTGAAGACAATGATGCCATTCATACTTTAATTACCTCAGATATTTGTTTTTCTAAAATATAAACAGCTGACCACACTGCAACCTTTTTTTTCCCCCCCTAATGGAGAACCAAGATACTAATCATCTGGTGCGTGCAGGAATAGAGGTGTAATTTAAAGCAGGGTTTCTCAGCCTGGGCACCACTGTGATTTGGGGCTGGAGAACTGTCTGTTGCGAGGGCTGTCCCATGCAGTGTAGGACATGCAGGCGCATCCCAGGCTTTTAGCCGGGAGATGCCCGGAGCCTCTCAGGCTGCCTCTCCTGCCATCCGTGACAACCAAAATGTCTCCCAAACACTGCAAATGTGCAAATGTTCTGAGGGAGAATCATCCTTGCTTGAGAACTATAATTTAAATCATCTCATCATTAAAAAATAAAAAAAAAAAAGGAAATCTTACAAGTTCAAGCACTATAACCCATGAGAAATCTAAGTGAAAATGATGATTTGATCTAGGAGAGTCTCCCTCACACATTATAAATGTATGGGACCTCCTTTTTTAAAAGTCTGAAATTACATTGCCCAAAATGGTAACTCCTAGCCACATGGAGCTATAAAGCATTGCAACCTATAACTAGTTTAACCAGTTACTAAACTTTTACTTTTATTTTATGTAATTTTTTAATTGAAGTGTAAGTAACATACAGTGTTCTGTTAGTTTCAGGTATACAACATGCTTCAACAATTCTATACATTACTCAGAGCTCACCCGATATATGTAGTCACCACCTGTCAAATGTTATTACATTATTGACTATATTCCCTATTCATCTCTGTGACTTATTTATTTTATAATTGGAAATTAGTACCTCTTAATACCATTTACCTGCTTCACCTATCCCCCACCCACTTCCCCGCTGGCAACCATCAGTTTGTTCTCTGTATTTAAGAATCTGTTTTTTGGGGGTGCCTGGGTGGCTCAGTCATTTGGGTGTCTGCCTTTGGCTCAGGTCATGATCCTGGATCGAGCCCTGCTGTGGGCTCCCTGCTCAGTGGGGAGCCTGCTTCTCCCTTCCTCCCCACTTGTGCTCTCTCTCGCTATCTCTGTCTCTCTCTCTCAAATAAATAAGTAAAAAATCTTAAAAAAAAAAAAGAATGTTTTTTGGTTTGTTTCTTTGTTTGCTGGTTTTATTATATTCCATATATAAGTGAGATCACGTGGTATTTGTCTTTCTCTGACTTATTTCACTTATCATAATACCTCTAGGTCCATCCATTTTGTTGCAAATGGCAAGATTTCATTCTTTTTTATGGCCGAGTAATATTCCAGTGTGTGTGAGTGTACACACATACACGCACCACATCTTTATCTGTTCATTTATCGATGGCACGTGGGTTGCTTCCATATCTTGGCTACTGTAAATAATGCTGCAATAATAAACACAGGAATGCATCTATCTTTTCAAATTAAGAGTTTCTGCTTTCTTTGAAGAAATAATTATTTATTTAATATAAATTTAATTGATCGATCAGCATCCAAATGGAGAAATGTTGCAAATGTAAAATATATACCAGATTTCAAAGATTTAGAATGAATAAAAGAATGTAATTTATCACTTTATATTGACTACATGTTGAAATGAAAATATTTTGGATATAATTGGTTAAATAACACATATTTTAAAATTAATTTACTTGTTGGTTTTTCCTTTTTTTAATGCGGTGTCAGAACACTTAACTTTACATGTTAGCTCATATTACATTTCATTGGTTCGCATGGTCCAAAATGTTTCATGGTCTGTTCAAATACATACTGATGATGAAAATATATAAGACCCCAAAGATACCATGAATTCAGTAAAATATTTCAGTGATTTTATATTTTACTGATATTATATTTTACTTAAACACAACAGCACCCACAAATGATACTGAGTATCCATGGAGATTTTTGGATTCTCAGAAATATTTTGGGCCTAAAGTTTGAAATCCACTGGTCTGGAACATGTATCAATACTGCTGATAATATAAAATTCATAAGCTGAAAGCATTAATTCTAGAATCTGTTTCCAATGATCTTCCATTCAATTTAGACAATTATGTTTATATTTAGGCTGAAATGAACTTATCTTTCCCATCTCCATAGGAATACCACTGTCCTTCTCCTTCCAAACTTCACTAAAATGAATAGCAAATGACAAGCTCTTTTGACATTTCAAAGGCATTTAACAGAAACAACACAAAAATAACCCCTTGGTCAGTAGGTCTTTTATTTGCACTACCAAACTACTAAACTCCTTTAAAATTATATTAACTTTTTTAAAAAATCTTAAATTTTATGACAAAATTATTTTATTGTTCTACCTCTTTCAATTCTATCAACTAAGTAAGTAAAATCTTACTTACTTACTTACTTACTAAGTAAGTAAAACCTTAATGGCACATAAAAAGGTCCTTGAAGTTCTGGTTCTGATTCTCCTTAACACTAAGTTAACAGAAAAATAAGAACAAAATGCCTGTGTATAAGCACACAGAATAATTAATAAGGATAAATCAAGAAGAGATAATGGGAAATCAGAGGGGGATGCAGAGCTCAGTATATAATTTTGGTTACCCAAAAAAGGATTTGCAAACCCCAGTTTAAAGTATGTGCTCAGGATAAAAGCCTATGCAGATGCTAACTTAATAATTATAAAAAGCAGTATGACTTCAAAACTATACCAATCTCATGACTGTGCATTTTATTAAACACATTTATGGGTTATATAATCTAAATATTTATTAAGTAGTCAATTCCATATTCCTATTATGGTTTACAGATTCAAAAAACTTAACATTGTTTTTAAATCTTTTTAAGTGTAGAAAGATGCCACAAAACACTTTGCCTGAGATTATGAACTCTGGCATAACTAAATTATTAGAAAGCTTATACTTGTTGGGAGCTATTAGCTTCTTTTTGGGGTAAACGAAGGGAAAAAAAGAGAATTTGAAAGATGAGCAATGTGCAGGGCCAGAGTGCTTAGGACAAATTTTCAGAGCTTCAGGGAATGTTTTACAAAGAGGAAAGAAATGACTTGCCTCACAAAACTTGGACCCACTGTGGAACTGGGGAGAAAAAAAAGTTCTAGAAAGAAAGGTACCACAATTCAAAATACTTTAAATACAGAATGAAGTTTCAAGAACATTTAGCTGGTGTATCTGTTTATGTACATTCTATGCCACAGTTACACTGAGCAGTGAGATAAATTACTACATACCTGGGAGGGGCTGTTGGATAAATAATTTTTATGTGTTGGAATGTTAACTCTTGATTTAAAACCTGCTGGATCCATTTTCTCAATCCTTGTCCAGAATCACCTGATGGATCACAAAATATCAATTAAGACAAAACATTTTGACAACACAGTGTATTTAAAAGCATTCTATAACTTTCATATCACACAGAGGCTGGAACAAGGAATATAAAAAAATCTCCATATGTAAAAATAACTGCACAGAAGCCAATTTATCAACATGAATTAATTGATCAGGCATTAATAACTAAAAATAATTTAGAAAGTTTTACTCCTAACTTCACCACTGATCACTTTAAAGACCTTGTTCAAGTTTGAGTTTCAAGTTTCCTTGTTTGTTTAAAGGGTAAAACAGGCACAAATAGATGAAGTAAATTATTTTCCTAAAAAAATTCTGTATCTGATTTTAAACACTGTCGTTTCTTATCTTACCTGTAAAAATAGTAAATTTCTGAAGCAAATATAAACTTTTGTAGATGGAACGATCTAAAACAATTTTCTTGGTTAAAATAACAAGATCTTTCAAAAGGGGTATTTAGCAAACTTTATTTTTAACTTGAAGAAATCTAAATTTAATTTTGATAACAGGTTTATGTGATGTAAAATAACGATTATACATCCCAAGGCTGAAAAATAACCAAAATCAAGAATTAATGTATAATTAATAACCATAAAAACCATATAAAAAATAACCAAAAGCAAGAATTAATGTATGGATATTTCCATTAAAAAATGGAAGGAAATTAGGTCCATGTTATATAGTCCTGAAGAGGAAATTTTAAAGGTAACAACTTTTAATTTTTTAGATCAGCTCATTAGACATCAACTCAGAGTCTATCTACGGAATACCTATTACTGTGTCAGGCACTGTGTTCACTGCTAGAGAGGCAGTGATGGCAAGATAAGGAAGAAAGAGTCCCTCCTCTCACTGAGGACACAGTTTACTGTGAGAAACACACACAAGTCAAATAATCATACATGAACATGAAAGACAAATATAACCACTGTGAAGATGAGACACTTGGTGCTGCCATGGTTTACTACATTCAGAACTGACCCAGCTAAGGAGTTCAGGAATAACATTAGAAGATAAGCTCTGCAAAGCAAAGTTCAGTTTGTATTTTAGCCACTGAGCTATTTGTTTATTTAATGCCTAGATCACAAATGACACAAACTGACCCAGTTTTCAAGACCTACAGGATGGTGAAAAGTGAGCCAAACAAGAAAAGAGCATTTTGGACAGAATATGGCAAATGCTAAGATCCTTTACAGGATGGAAGAGGAGGACATCTAAGAATGAGGGAAAGAGTGGTGAGCACAAGAAGAGGCTGGAGAAACTGTAGGGATGTGGCAAATCCTAACAGCGTGGAGTTACTTTTTGGCAGAAAGGTGGCTGTCTTCTAAGGGTCACTCTGGCAACTGTGTGACGACAGAAGGGACAAAAGTAGGTGTGGGGAGATCAGTTAGGAGGCGACTGTCCAGATGACAGATGCTTAAATTAGCGATCTAGCAATGGCATGCACGGGAATAGGTTTAAGGATACTTAGGAGAGAAAATAAATAGGTATTGGTAATAGATTAGTTATAAGGGCAATGGTGGAAGGTTTCAAGGATGACAGCAAGGTTTCTGGCCAGGATAACTGAGTGAACAATGGAACTAAACACTGAGATAGGAAACACATGAATCAACAGGTCTACACTCGCTATACTGCCTACAAGGTCCTCTACCTGGGGTTGAGCAAACTATAGCCAACTGGAAGACAAAAGCCCAAAGCCTTAAGCTATGAATGGTTTTTATATTTTTTAAAGAGTTGCTAAAAAAAAATAAAGAAAAAGGAGAAAAAGGAAGGGAGGCAGAAAAGAAAAATGTGAAAGAAACCATATCTGGTTCACAAAATCTGACATGGCTGCTACCTGACCCTTTACAGGAAGTTTGCTGACCCCTGCCTCCTACCACCTGCGCCAGGATCCTCTGGATATCCTGGCCTACTCCTCTCTCTCAGTCAGGGAAAGTCAGGGAAAGTCAGGGAAAACGCCTGACTTGCTGTTCCCATGAATGTCAGGGAGCCTACCTCAGGGCCTCTGTCCTGCCTTCTCCCTTGTCCGCAACCGTATAACCCAACACCCACATGATTCACTCACTCAGGTCTAGCTGCTGAAGTACCACCTTCATAGTGAGGCCTACTCTGACCACCTTAGTTAAACTATCACCCCCAATACCTCCCATCCTCCTTGTCTTGCTTTCTCTTTTTTCCACAGAACTCACTACTATCCACTATATAGTATTTCCTCCAATGGAATGTAAACTCCACAAGAGCCGGGACTTTTTGTTTGTTCCGTTCATTAATACATGCCTGGAGCCTAGAACAGTGCCCTGCACAGTGGCCATATAATAGATATTTCCTGAATGAATGGATTATTAAATGAGCGATTATGAGGCAGTTGGATAAACATGTACAGAACTCAAAGGAAAATTAAAATAGAGACACAAATTTATGTTACCATATAGAGGAAAACAGAATCCTCAGGCATATGTGCACATTATCCTGCAGAGAAAAATGCAAAATGAAAAGAGACCACAGAACCAAATTCTGAGAAGCCCCAACATTAACAGACAGAACAGAATGAGACTGGAAAATCAATTATAAGGAGTAAACAGGTAGTAAGTACCAAGAAAGTGTTTCAAGAACATCGAATGTTGCGGATGGTTCAAATAAGAAGATGACTGAAAAATGTTCCCCACGTTTAGCAACACAGCAGTTACCAGTAAAGTTACTAGTAACTTCACTCAGTGCCAACTCAGTTTGCTTTGATTTACTGCATGGGGAAAAAGCAAGATATGCATAATTAGGGTCTGTGTGAACCTTATAGCGCAGTTTGGGAACTACAAATTAAATTTGGGAATTACAAATAATGGATACCATTAAAAGAAGTGCCATAATGTTCTAAAGGAACATACAACAGAGTGAATTAATCTAAACTGGGAAGCTGAATGAAGCTAATTAAACTATTACTTGCTTTTATCGTCCTGAAAGAAGGTACCTATTTGGTATTTTAGGTGTAGGAATGGCTCAAATTAAGTTGGCTATCTATTACTCACATTCCTACACCTTCTTCTATGACTACCATACCATAGCGGTAGCCTAGGAGAGAACTTCAGCCTTTTAGGATTAAAAAAAAAACAAAAAACAAAAAACAAAAAACAAAACAAAACAAAAAAACTGCCTCTGAATATACTTTTCCAACCTTGAAAAGCAAAACTTAATGCTACAAAGTAACATCCATTCATCCATTCACAAGGCCCACTTTTTAAAAAGCCTGCACTTTATTCTAAGAGCATGTAACAACTATTAAAACTGGTTTGTCTGTATTTAGATTAACCAGAACCCAAACACCTATAATATAACCACATATAATAAGTCTAATGTAAAATCATACTACTAGTATGGGTTTTAAATTTACTGCAGTGGAGGTCTAACTATGTGGAAATTGTATTTCATTTGCATAATTAGCAGAAGAATTCTTTGGATAAACTCTGTTCCAAAGTACAAAAGGAAAAAATATATATTTGGGGTTTATAATTTATAAAAATATAAGTAATTTGAAAAGAGTAAGGATGGTACTTTAAGCAAAGTGGCCCACGGGAAAAAAGAAAAGTCTAGGAGTATTTCCTAACAATATTACAAAACAATTATTTATTACAAAAGCTACAGTATCTGGGAATTTCTGGATGCTTATAAATGAACCCCCATGGATCCCCAAATAGTACCAGGAACAGTCTCTTAGTTGTAAGGCTTTGGTGTCCTCCTAGACACCTCACTTCACCATTCTAAATATATTTCATTAGCGAAGTCCTTCCTGTTAAACATCTTTGGTCCATTTCTTCCCTATTTCCAAAATGAAACAGCTTAGCTCAGAGTTTTTCCACCTTACCCTTCCGGAGTCAGAGAGATCTGGGTGTGAATCCTAACTCCACTACCACTCACAGCAACAGTCAAGTGACCTTGAGCAAGCTGTTCAACTTATCAGGGCTCATTTTAAAAATGAGAATACTTCCCATAACTGCCCATTTCCAGGTCTCCACCTTGTACCTTTCCAATCCCCTCCACTATATTCAACTGCAAGTCTCAGCTCAAAGCCCATGTTCTCAGTCAAATTGGTAAAATCTCAGCTCTTCTTCTTCCAAATGCCTTAATATGCCTAACCACAGTTTTTTTCCTTACAATTCTCTTGGCAGTAAATCATGTACCATCTTGTGATCTCCCATCCACTGCTGACTCAAACTAATTGAATTGTTTTTGTTTTTAACTTTAGGTAGGCGCCCTGAGGACACTGGCTGCATCTCATTTCTTTAAAAAAATATTTCCCAAGAACTTACCCTAGGCCAAGCACTAGGGATGCAGAGACTAAAATAAGGGTCCTTACTCTTGAGGAAGGGAAAGTGAAGTGGGAAAGACAGGCTTAAGTCATTACAGATGAGTGTAAGGAAAGCTATACAGAATTAAGCACACACACCAGTAAGGGCGGGCAGTGGAAGGAAGGTATCCGCCCTGGGGACTGAGAGTGGACTCTGTGCTTTTATCTCGGGGGTTTCAGGACAGGAACGGGAAAGAGGAAGAAGAAGGGAGTAGCAAGAAAGAGAGGAAAGGGAGAAAGTACTCCAGCCCTGCCACAGCGCCTCGCAGAAAGGACATAAATATTAAGTTAACTGTCTCAACTGTCCACAGTGGTACGAGAGACTGGAAAAATAAAGTGGCAAATAATCTAAGGCGGTTGAAAATCCCGATCACTAATAGCTGACGCTGGAAAGTACTAAATCATTGGTGTCTAGTAGAAAACTTACCTTACTAACTTGCTTCGTTTAAACTCGAGGGAGAACAGTGAGGGGGAGGGGACGGTAGCAAGGGTTGCAATGGAGAGAGTGTTGCGGATGGACGGATGGCCCAGTGGTGGGACGCAAGGGCCATCAGGGAGCACGATGGGCCCATGATCGAAAAAGGGAATACACGGTGGAGAAGGCCCTGTGTCCGCAGCCGCGGGGTTAGCGAGGCGAGGGCCGCCCTCCCCGAGTCCACTGAGCCCTGTCGAGGCCCAGCGACTCCTCCAATAGGGCAACACTAGGGGACCCCAGAGGACGATTCCCAAGCAGAAAACTAGGATGTAAAACTGTAATCCACCTGAGCCGTGCAGGAAGATCAGAGAGGCGCTGTGCCTCCCAGCCGGCGACACGATGCAACGCTGCAACCGAACTGAACCCGACACAGACGCCATCGCTGCGGCCCGAGGAGTTCCGTGGGCCCCGCCCCTCCGCTGCCCCGCGGGCCCGCGCCCTTAGGCACGCAGAGGGCGCGCCTGGGTGCGCGCATGCGCGGTGGGGCTGGTACGGTCTGGCCTTTGAGTCCGGTCTGAGGCATCTCTTGCTTCCCTGTGAGTCTGGTTTTGCAGAGGGTTGTTTTGTGCAGGTGTCAGATTCGGTAAGGCTAGTGGGTACATTTATTTGCTGCAGGATTTTTAACTGCAGCCCTGAAATTCAGGATTGTCTTTTTATTTGGAGAAATATTGGTGTTATTATGTTCACAGTTTAACAAATAAAATCATATTTTACCTTCCACTTTGGGCCTTGAACCGGATGTTTGTAGCTTTTTATACACAAAATAAGACTATATAACTATATTATATAACTATATAATAATTGTAGTTTTAAAAAATAGTTTACACAGCAGATCTAAGGAGGTACGTTTCACACCCATTAAGTTGATTGTTACTAGAAAAACAAAATAAATGTTGGTGATGATGTGCAGAAATTGGAACCCCTGTGCGTTGCTGATGGGAATGAAAAATAGGGCAGCAGCTGTGGAAACAGCTTAGTTGTTCTTCAGAAAGTCAGATGATTACCATATGATCTAGCAATTCTACTTTTAGTTATGTATGAAGAAATGAAAGCAGGAACTCGGACAGATATTTGTACAGCAGTGTTCATTATTCACAAGAGCCAAAAGGTAGAAGCAGCCCAACCAGCCATCAATGGATGGATGGAAAACAAATGTAATTACGTACAATGGAGTATTATTCAGCCTCAAAAAGGGATGAAATTCTGATGCATGCTACAACACACATGAACCTTGAAAACAGTACACCAAGTGGAATAAACCAGACACAGAAGGATAAATATTGTGTGATTCCACTTAGATGAGATACCTAGGATAGGCATATTCCTAAAGACAGAGAATAAAGTAGCAATTATCAAAAGTAAACAGTAAGGGGAAATGAGGAGATGTTTCGTGGGCATAGGGTTTCTGTTTGGGGTAACAAAAAATTTCTGGAAATAGTGATGATGATTGTACAACATTGCGAATGTACTTAGTGTTACTGAACTCTACACTAGAAACTCATTAAAATGGTACCTTTTATGTTATGTAAAATTTATCACAATTTTTAAACTACCAAAAATGAATGGAATTATCTTCTATATAAAGACCTAACCATAGACATCTTTTAATAGGAAGGACTGTAGACCCAGGAAATGGCTCTTTCCTCATGTAAAACTTATCAGACAACCAAGTAGATCTTTAAGTGCCATTAAACACCAGTCTTCTGTTCATTGTAGTTTGCATCATGTTTAAGCAATTCCAACTTATCTTTTCTTTGTTGATGGTACTCACCCTACTCCCAAGTGACTAAGTTGCTTAACATCATGGCTCAGTTGCCAAGATAAGCTCTATTCTATCACAGTGTTGGACCAATGTTGTCTATGGGAATGGTCCTACACCCCCTTAGTTCACCAGATCCAAAAGGAGCTCTGAGTCATTTCACTAAAGCCTCTAGATCTTCAGCTGAGAGTACTGAGAATGAAGTCATTCTAGAGGACAGACTGGGGTGGACTGACCTCTGATAACCAATTCTTAAAAAATACTTCTATCGGTAGGCCTGTCTTCCACACATGAATTCTGGATCACTTTCAAGAGCCAGGGGAGAAGAGGGCAGTGTTATCCTAGGAGAAACCACTTGGAGATATGCCAGGTAAGGCTTGAAGTTCTACTCTTAGAACTCCATTACTGCCAGAGAACCTGGCTGCTCATCATCTCATGCTTTGAAAAACAGCAGAAAATCAGAAACATAACTATTTGCTAATATAGTATAGCTAATACATACTGTTAATACTGATACTACATAGCTGAAAATCATTGGGACTTAGTAAGTGCCAAGTGTTGTCATAAGTAAGTTTCCATAAAATTCTGTACTATCGGTTTCTGTTCTTGCCAGTGAAGCTCAAAAAGGTAAGGAACTTGGCCCAAGAGCAAAGAAGCTCAAAAAGGTAAGGAACTTGGCCCAAAGTCCAGGTCCCTAACTGTTACACATTTACACGTGAGTGCACAAAAATAAGACAGGGCATGCCCCAGCTATTTCATTTCAAAAGCAAAACAACAACAACAATAAAACCCAAACCCCCAAATACTTCTGGGATTTGGACTGTAGCCCTTTAGAGTCTCTACTGATTAGGAGTTCTTACGTTATTTGAGATATCCCCCAAGTCTCCTGGTTTATTTCTCTACCTGAATGAAAACCATTTTGGGCAGATAGAAGAGCAGTCCTGGAAGTCTGGGATTCTGAGTTTCACCTAGAACTTGAGTCTTCCCAGATTCAGGATCCTTATTAGGATAAACCAGATTTTCCCAAACCTAATCAAAGTGCTCTTTTATTTCCAGTGATTTAAATGCTTGGCTATTATTGCTGTTCCTTTCATCTTTATTTATAGAACAAACAGAAGGTTTTAGATTACTATATTTAGAAGTGCCATCTGGTAGGCAAACTATTGAACAAAAATGTTTTGTTCCTTTCATGTAACTACATTACTTTGAAATGTAATTAAGTTTCAGAATGGTTGTTTTCTTCTTTTATGGTGGATCTTTTGCCCTATTGAACTGGGGGAAATTCTTCCTGGTAGATTTTTATTCATGCATTCTTTTACTCTTTGTGTATCTCTTAATATTTTTGTTGTTACTCATTTGCTTTTTAGACAGTCATTTGCCCATTATTGATGTACTCCACTTTTGGTAACTTTAGTGCCTAAGAAAAGCTAGCAAACAAAAGAAAAGTTAAAAAAAAACACCTCCCATTTTGTAGGGTTTTAATATCTACTGGAATCTAAAGATATAAAGACAAGATCAGAATCTAGTTTGCTCTTCCACTCTGTGTTTAGAAACTCTTCAGGATACACTTGTTGACTTAAAAAAAAAAAAAAGATTGAAAGACCAGTCATTGACAATAGTAGTATGTTTGGTACTTTCAAATGATTTCAGTTAAATGAAGTTTCATTCATCATACAGACAATGCACAGTTATGCATCTTGTTTTTCTGGTTCTTGAGCATCAAACTGTATCCATTCCATTGGTTAGTTTTTATCTGTTGAATTATTTAAAAATACAGAGAAACACATGGATGGAAAAAACAAGTACACGTTAGACACAATGTCTCAGCATTAGGTAATTTAAAAAATTTTATAAATTAACAAAGAAAGGTCCTTTGTATCTTCCCTTTATCCATTTATGAAAGAAATACTAGAAAAAACTGAAAGGTCCTGAATTCTTACAAAACAGTAAAACTCAACTCTTTAGAAAGGAACAGTTGTATGAGTTTATGAACTTTAATATAGCCATTTCTTCAGTTCTAGGGAGCTTAAACTTGCATTTGTTATTCTAGACACAGCCCTTCTAGGTACAGATAGGAGGAGTCCCCCTACTTCTACTAGATATGAAAGGCATAGTTGGGGTCTTTTTAGAGCAGATAGGTCACCTGGGACATTGTGAGCTGGACTAAGGCAGCACTGGGGAGGTGGGCACACGAGACTTAGATAATGACCACATACAGTTTTGGAGCCTGGGTATTTATCACTTCTGCTGCACTGTTAACAAAGAGATTCCCACCAGTACAGTGTGCAGGCCCCGGATGAAGACTGCAGAAGTTCCTCCTTTGAGCGTAGGCTGGGTGGTCAGCATCAATACCGGGACGCCTGCCCGTGTTCTCCGCATTGTCACATGACTTTTCTATAGGAAAAGGATTGTCTCCCTTTTGAGCACCTCCCATGACCAGTTCTTATATTCCCAAGCTACTCTTTTATTCTCTTTTCTCTAAGTCCTTGTAGTTGTCTTGGGGTCCATCTATAGACCTTAATACTGCCTGGGTACTCTACAATCCATTCCTTGCTCTTCTACCACAGGCCTTGATGGAGAGCTCTTCAAAGTCACAGCAACAACTATTGGCAACTCCTACCCAGATCCTGTTTCCTTGAGGGCAGTGAAGGTTAAATCTTCAAATCCTCCCATTTGCTGAGGGGACTCTGTTGCATTCCATACATCTATTACAAAGAAAAGGAAGAAAAGCAAAAAGAGTAATTTCCCTATCAATATAGTCTGAGCATCTATATCCTGCTATGTGCAGTGAAGAGGAGTTGAGATATATACATTATCGTAATAGTATGTAATAAGAAGATTTTGAAATGATTCTAAGGAGTGTCTGTTCCAACTTCAGGAATTATAGGCTGACGTTAGACCGGCCATTGGTCTCTTGAATGTGTTTCTTCAACTGTGAAATAAGGGAATAGGGCTTGATAAGCTTATAAGTTCTAGGTTTGATGTTTCTAGGATCCACGAAAGTCTAAATATGGAACACTTGGTATTTTTGTAAATGTACCTCTGATATTTAACTCTCCTCATAAAATTATGGCTCAACACTGTTAATTGTTCTTCACAAACTCCGTTTGGTAGTACAGAAAGAACAGCCAGTATGATTGTCCTCCTTCCTTGTGTGGCCGACTTCAGCATGCTCACTCTCTCTTCTTACTCTTTCATTGTCGGTGAGTAAAAGCCAGTGGCTGCAAAAGAGTTGAAAAGGCTCTTTAAAAAAATAACTAGATAATAGAAATCAGTCTCTGCAATTTAAAAAGTAAGTGTAATTTATTCCAAAGTGGATTCTTTCAGAATATGTACGTGTAAACACAAGTGTGTATATCTATCTGTCTCTTTATCTATATCATTGACCAATAGAAAATATTTTATGTTAAGTATGACAGTGGATTTTCTATTGTCATATCTGTATTTTATTAAGAAAATAAAAGAGCTTTGTAAAATTCTCCTTAATTTACATTCTAGAAGCAAATAGCATTCCTTTGTATTATTATACTTTCTGAGAATTTACTTTCTTATAAAATGCTGGCAAAATGTCAGGATTTAAGAGCAAATTTTCATTATATAGGTTAAAAATAGATGCAAGTGTATATATACAAAATAATTGAAAGCAGGGTCTTGAAGAGAGATTTGTACATCCCTGTTTATAGTAGTGTTATTTACAATAGCCATCAAGAGATGAGTGGACAGATAGACAAAGTATAGTATATACATACAATGGAATACTATCCAGCTTTAAAAAGCGGGGAGGGGCGCCTGGGTGGCTCAGTGGGTTAAAGCCTCTGCCTTTGGTTCAGGTCATGATCCCAGGGTCCTGGGATCGAGCCCTGCATCAGGTTCTCTGCTCAGCAGGGAGCCTGCCTCCCCCTACCCCCTCTCTGCCTACCTCTCTGCCTACTTGTGATCTCTGTCAAGTAAGTAAATAAAATCTTTAAAAAAAGGCAAGGAAATTGTGTCACATGCTAAAACATGAATGAACCTTGAGACTATTATGCCAAATAAAATAAGCCAGTCATAAAAGGACAGATACTGTATGTTTCTGCTTATATGATATATCTAGAGTAGTCAAGTTTATAGAAAGAGAAAGTAGAAGAGTGGTTACCAGGGAAAGGGGAGGAGTTATTTAATGGGTTCAGGGTTTCAGATAGAGCTTCATATTTAAGAGATGAAAAGGTTCTGTTTTACAACAACGGGACTATACTTAACACTGGAGTGGTACACTCATGAATGGTAAGGATGGTAAATTTTGTTGTTAAATGCTTTCTATCCCAGCAGATAAATGGATGAAAGTGACAAAATAGGAGTTTCAAACAGTGGATTATTCAGAATGTTAATTTAGCATTCTTTATACATTTTCATTTGTATACATTTGTTTCATTTGCCTTTACAGAGGTTAACAGAGTAAAGGAATGTGAGTGAGAATAAGGATCTTTATTAAACTGTATTGAAAACCTGAAATCCCACAAACAATACTGAACTAATTATAGACGAAATTGTCAGTGTTCTGGGAGGACAGGTGCAGTGGATTGGAGACAGGGAACCTAAGTGTGAATCCTTATTCTGCTGGTCCTGTGATCTCATAAGTTGCACTTTCTTAAGGGCAAGAACTATTTTATTTATCTCTGTATTCTCTTGAAATACCTACAACAGAATTATAACCATTACTTATTGGAAATTAAAGTATGCTTTTAATTGAGTTATATTTTGAAGACAGAGAGTGTTTGAAGAGTGAAACTCTACACTCTTTCAGGCACCTGCTTGTCGCTGGCTATATTGGCAGGAGCTAGAGGTGGGCAGGCCAAGATTTGGAGAAAACCAGACAGGGCCAGGGTCAGGATCACAGTATTGGGACTGGATTCCACCTTTATTTGGGAAGCAGGATTCTTTATAAAACACAGAGCCCGTTATCCAGAAATTTTGTGGTGAGAATCAGACAAAACTAGGACATGATGCTGAGTGAAAAGAACTAGGTCAAAAAGGACAAGGAAAAGAAAGAGCCTTAATCCAGGACAATCAGTTGCTTAAAATGTGACATGTGTGATTGGAGCACTGAAGTCAACCAGCCCATGAGGAGAGGATGTTGTTCTATAGCAAGTCTATTGATTTGATGGTAGTGAGGGTGGTGAGGGCATGTTTGTGGTGCCCTTTAAGATTCAGCTTAAAGTTATGGACCATCTTAAAAGAAAGGGACAGATATTAACACATAGACACACACACACACACACACACAGTTCAAATGCACTTTATTTATTTTTTTTTAAAGGTTTTATTTATTTATTTGACAGACAGAGATCACAAGTAGGCAGAGAGGCAGGCAGAGAGAGAGGAAGGGAAGCAGGCTCCCTGCTGAGCAGAGAGCCCGATGCGGAACTCGATCCCAGGACCCTGGGATCATGACCTGAGCCGAAGGCAGCGGCTTAACCCACTGAGCCACCCAGGTGCCCTCAAATGCACTTTAAAGGTATCATGAACCCACTAAAGGACTCTCTAGAAATGTGTAAATCTCAGGCATGACCTTGCTTCAGGCTTCTATATTTTTGAAGGCAACAACACATACAATTACTGGCACAGGTTCATTCCAGTTCCCAACAAGCAAGACTTTTAAAGGCCCCTTTGTCTTAAACCCTCAACCAAACCAAAGCAAGGCCATTTAGCTGGTCTAGCTACTATGTGTCATCCCGTTTAGCTGGTAGAAGAAAAATAATTAGCTTCTATAATGATTGTCTCCAAAATTTTTCCACTAGATGCCTCATCAGTCAAACATTTCTACCAAATTTCTTATATGTGCATATTTATTTGTTTGTAAGTTTTATGAATGTCCTATTTAGCGATATATTCTGTACATACAAAGCAAATAAAAGTAGAAGTTTAAAAGCATGGGATAAAAATAAGATATCAAGAAGTTTTAATATTTTCTTTCCACATTCCGGAGGATTGTCTTATCTTACACACTCTTGAGGTAAAGTTAACCTATTTAGAAAATACTATTCTTTAGTTTTAGTTCTTTAGTTTTGTTCTTGCAAATCCACACATGGAAACAAGGAGCAAATGGGATTATTTTTATAGTGGTGCCTCATTTTAAGAAAGTATGATACACATGTCAAACTCTAAATTTACAAGATCAATTAAATATGGTATAATTTCTATTTGACCGAGTGCCTTTCTTTGAACTTCTTGAAGGCGAACTGGATTTTTTTCATCTTTATATTCCCTATACCTAGACTATATAAAAGGATTCTTCACAGAGTTTTTGGGGTTTTTTTTTAAGATTTTTTTGTAATACCTAATAAAAGGCTTGATCTTACAAAATCAGTTTTCAAAAAAACTCTTAAGTTCCCTATTTCCAGAGACAGCCAGTCTCCTATTTTGTTCTCTTTTTGGGGGGCGGGAGGAGGCTTTAAAAATTTTTTTTTTCATTGAAGTATAATAAACATAAAGTGTTATGTTAGTTTCAGGTATATGATATAATGATTCAACAATTCTAGACTTTTTCAGTGTTCATCAAGACAGGTGCATTCTCAAGGGGCGCCTGGGTGGCTCAGTGGGTTAAAGCCTCTGCTTTCAGCTCAGGTCATGATTCCAGGGTCATGGGATCAAGCCCTGCATTGGGCTCTCTGCTCAGCGGGGAGCCTGCTTCCTCCTGTCTCTCTGCCTGCTTCTCTGCCTACTTGTGATCTCTGTCTGTCAAATAAATAAATAAAATCTTTAAAAAAAAAAAAAAAAAAAAAGACAGGTGCATTCTCAATCCCCTCTCTCTATTTCACCCATTGCCCCCTGGCAACCACTAGCCTGTTTTCTGTATTTAAGAGTCTGGTTTTTAAGGTTTGTCTCTGTGTTTACTTGTTTGTTAAACCTATTCTATTCTTTCATCATGTTGAACTTGAAGGATTCTTCAGATCAGCTGTGCTGCCTCTTGCCCTTGTGCCTTTGGCCATTCTGATCTCTTGGCAAGGAGATAGTAGCTAGCCTGTGCTTTTTCTTGGCTACTTGTCTTTCAAAACTGAAGGCCACGTAGCCAAGTAACCACTATCTTCACTTCCTTTAATTGTCTTCATTGAGCGCAAGTGCCCTTTCTCCCAGCTCCAAGAGTAAGCTCAGCCACCACTAACCCAGCATTTGCACATCTGACCCTTTACTTTTCTATCTTTCCAACTTCCCACTCCTAAACTGTGACCCTAAAAAGTAGTATTAACAAAAATAAAGAGCTTCCATTTAACGTTGCCACTAGGCTATGTTCTTTGCCCTTATTCTCTCACTTGAAGCCTGGCTGTAGTGATGCGTGTGTGTGTGTGTGTGTGTGTGTGTGTGTGTGTGTGTAAGAAAGAGTTTTCACTTAATTTTCCCCATATTCATATACAAGTTTATATTTACATGATCATTATAGAATGCATAGTAGACAAAGGATGTTCACAAATCCTATTAACTACAGCTGTGTCAATAGGGAACCTACAGGATGAATGAGCAATCTACTCAATTTATATTTAAAAAAAAAACACATTAAACATCAGCTTTCAAAACTTTTTAAATGACAATCTCAACTTTTGCTTCAGTTTGCACCAGTGATGTTCTTTGAAAAACTGTTTATCAGGGTAGTTTACTTCTCTCTTCTAACAATTTGTATATTCTTCTTACTAGCATTGAAGTCTAAATGGAAAAACATTAATAATATTTTGTTTATGAAGACAAGTGGGTTGACTCTAATAAAAATATTGATTCATGTCTTGCTTCTCAGTGAGAAATGCCACCCATGAAGCCTGCTGGCACTTGCTTCTAATAACAATATAATTTTGAGAAAGCCAGAAAAAATACGTAATTCACATGCAAAAGTGTGAATTATTTATTTTTCTTCAGCCAAAAGAAATGTAAAGTGCATCAGTGTTCAAATTTAGCTGAAAACAATTTAACAGCAAATTTTTACTTAGAAGTTTATAAAACATGAAAAGGGCTTGTTGTAGCTTAACAGACTGTAAGAATGTATATCCCTTTCTATAAAGCATGAAAATCTAAAACAAAAAAAAGTAAAGTGTTAAAAAATAATAATTAGCTTTCATTTAGTCAGCTATTTTTTCTTTTAAAAAATGAGTAGATTCACGTGTGCTATACAGATTTAAATCTTCCTCTCCCCCACAAAAATAGTATCGTATTTATGTAGGTTTTTTACATCATGCAGGTGGAGCTTGTAGACAAAAACAAAAGTGTGTTTCATTGTTAGTAAAATCATTGCATAGACCAAGTTTCCCTGTCTTGCCAGTCTCCGCAGAAAGGAACTCTGTCTAGTCACATGCTTAACATCTGGAAGCCAACCAGGGTAACAGCTACCTCCAATTTGTGCCTATTCAGAGAAGGCATACCAGGAATGGAGGTAGAGAAGGTGAATCCCATGTTTCCTTTGACACATACAACATAGACTCCAATCTCATTGTCTGAAGCCATTCAGTAGACCAAGGTGAAGACAGAAGTATCAATAAATCTGTTTTTTTGTCTTAAAGCAAACTTCCAGAAAACATAAAAATGCACAGCAAGGGGCACCTGGGTGGCTCAGTGGGTTAAAGCCTCTGCCCTTGGCTTGGGTCATGATCCCGGAGTCCTGGGATCGAACCCCACATCGGGCTCCCTGCTCCGTGGGGAGCCAGCTTCCCCCACCCCCGCCTGCCTCTTTGCCTACTTGTGATCTCTTTGTCAAATAAATAAATAAAATCTTTAAAAAAATGCACAGCAAATGAAATCTCTTGATTATTTCAATTCATGCAGGACACGATTTTGATTTTGACCTGACGTCCCAGCCGTAAACACAAGATACACGAGTTTTTTCCAGTTGTACTTTTTGGATAGCAGCAAGTTTCTCTCATTAAAGGGACTTATTTAGGGACACATGGGTGGATCAGTCAGTTAAGTGTCACCCTTCAGCTCAGGCCATGATCCCAGAGTGCTGTTCCATGAGGAGTCAGCTTCCCCCTCTTCCCCTCTCTCTACTCCTGCTCATGCTCGCTCTCTCTCTCTTCCTTTCATTTGCTCGTTCTCTCTCAAATAAATAAGTAAAATCTTCAAAAGGGGGCGGGGATTTATTCATTTTTGAGTAAGGAAAACCGGAGAAGGAAAATGTAGAATGTGATAGTAGAAGTTCAGCCAGACTCTTTGTACTCAACAACAACCATTTCTTAACTGTGTTCTGCAGATCTCTGGGATATTTCCAGTAGGGTCAATCGAAGAAACTTCTCCAAGGACTTCATTTAAAAGATTCATATGAGCTCCAAAAAAACCCCCCAAAACACAAGGCAAAACCCAAAAAACAGGACAGAAATACTGTAGAGAACAAAATACTTTTTTCTTTTAAATTATATCACAAGTAAAAAAAAAAAAAGAACATTCTTTACTTTCAAAGTTATGCTAATCATGGCAATTATTTTGGGATCTGAAGCTTAAAATGAAGCCCTTTGAAGAAAGAACTTTAATTTGTGGCTATGGCTGTTGTTCTTAGAGGTTGTCATTGTTTATAATTATTGTCTTTTTTGACCTGTGATTGACTAAATCCTTTCTTCGAAAGATGTCCCCACATTCCACATTACTACATTCCAAGTTGTTCTGCTGAAGTTTCCCACCTCCACATTGTTTGAAGAAGTGCTTTGTTGCCTCTGTCAGAGTGTTTCTCTCAGGACCTGCTATTTGTGGTTGACTCACTTTACCCTCACGAAAGCCTTTTGGGTATTTTGTGCCTAGCCCAGTAACATTGTATCGTGATGACCATCATTTAAATTCAAGTGGATGAAAAAAATCTCATTGTAAGTGATACAAAATTGGTGATTACTCACATATTCAGGTGTCTCAGATTAATGTAAAATTGTCCAAAATTCACAACTTTCCAAATTTGAACAGTCCAAATCTTAAAAAAAAAAAAAAAACAAAAAAAAAAACAAACCAAAGTGTAATAATCCTCTCTTCCAGAATGAAATGAGAAATCAGTGCCACCTTCCTAGATATGTGATGTGGTGATATGGTGAACTGTCTTCTCATTTTTAGTCATCCTGAAAGTTTGACCAGATACCAAAACTTTAGTAACTATTACCCAAGGATTGGTAGTAGAAACTTTCCTTAAACTTAACCAGATTAGGTAAAATGTTTATAGTACTGATAGATTGACAAATCCGTATTCTTAAAGACTGTATATTTTCCTGTTTGTATCTCAGATTATATAGCAGCAAGATAATGAGAAAAAAAAAGATACATATTATGGCCATTTGCTTAATCGTTAGAACCTATTATAATTAACAAAAATCCTTCTTGTTCTTACCATTTTGGGGTATGTAATTGTAAACTGAGCAGTAACTCAGTAGTAATAATGACAGGGTAATAGATTCATTCTTGAAAACCATCTGCCGTTTGCAGAATTTGCCTTTGTTTGTGAGGAAAATACTCCAGTGATGACTTTTATTGAATTACGGAACATAAAAATGGTAAAATGACTCAGCTCATGTAATTGTAGGTTTCAATTTACCCTATAAAATATACTCAAATATTTTGGGGAGTTTGAAGGTCACTTTTCAGTGCCTTCTTCATGTAATTACACATTTTAAAAGCTGTAATCAGAATTTTCTCATTTCATCCTATTATTTATTAATCAGCATATGATTTAGACTACTCAAATGGTACTTTTCCCAAATGTTAGGTATGCTTTTTAGTTTTCTCCATTAGTACTTTTCATCTTTACCTGGGACTACAGTAAGTATTATCTGATGCTATGAGTTATTTGATTATATAGAATATCCATAATGCACTATGCTAAATGCTGTTGATGAATGACAGATACGTAAGATGTCCTACCCTTCAGAAGTTTACATTTAGTAGAGAGACAGAAGGTGAATATATTTATAAGATAAATACTAATAACTACTATAAAAAAGTTGAGGGTAAAATTTTAGCAAGATCAGAGGGGAAGAATATGTTTCTAGGTGTGGAAAATCAGGAAGGAATAGGTAGAATAGGCAACCACAGTCCTCTAAATATTATAATCAGAAATTCCCAGGCACTGGACTCTTAGCAACATGTAGAAGCCTGACCATAGGGACTTGAGCTACCTTCTCCTCCCTTTTTCACTGAAGTTCAGTCTACGTCTTTATAAGGAAGGAATGTTCCTGACAAGGTACCCTCTTGCCTCTCTTTTTTTGCGAACATTGTTCCAGTTCTATCAGGGGGATTTCTAGTCCTCGAATAAAGGGATTTCTTCTCATGATAAATTTGGGATATCTGTTGTAATGGCAGAGTTCTCATGATTTAGTGAGCTTATATGACTTGGAAATGGTAAATGTACAATAGGTATTTGCTGACTAAGTACCACATGGATGGCTAGTGAGTGATGAGTGAGTAGGTAAATGGCCATCAGCTAGGAAACAAACCAGCCCAAGAAAAACAACTCGATCCTGGTTATATTATTTAATGTAAATGACACAAGCGCACTTAGCCTCACTCTCTGAACTTTATTATAGTTACTCAATAAATATTTGTTGAATGTGATGGTCTGCAAAATGCTCATTTTGTGCATTCATATTATGGTATTTATACTGTTGGGGAGAACTCAGTCTCCTTGTAGGAGGGATAATCCTGTTTCACTACTGGGTAAATAGATCATTATGCAGTGTTTCCAACAGCTTTCCTAGAAATGACCCCTTTGAGGTTCAAAAAGGAACAAAAAGTGATTAGATTTTATAAACGTTATGCCACTTCTTATTACATATAGTATTCAATAAAAAGAAAATCCCGCAAGACAACTCTGTTTGCCCCATGGGTCTAATACCATAAAGTCTCATTCTTACAGCATCTATATTTTGGCATTTGTTTGTCGAAAATGGGGTGGAGGTAAAAGTAATCTTTTTGCCAGTTTATGTGATGCCATAAAGCAGCATTTTTCATTTTTCAACACTTATTAGCTCAGCTCCCCAGCTGTGTAGCACCACGCCCTGGTGTGAAATTGAGAGGGAGAACTCTGACAAGTTTATATTGGCCTAAATTTATAGCTTTTCTTTAACTTGGGGGAAGGGTGTCTTTTTTTCTTTTTTTTAAGAGGACATTATAGTTGTAAGATTTTGTATCCCCAAACTTCTATAACATGGAAAAATGTCTTATGAAAATGATTATCAGTATAAAATTTGGCTTTCTTTTTTTTTTAAGATTTTATTTATTTATTTGATAGATTACAAGTAGGCAGAGAGGAAGGCAGAGAGAGAGGAGGAAGCAGGCTCCCTGCTGAGCAAAGAGCCCGATGCGGGGCTCGATCCCAGGACCCTGAAATCATGACCTGAGCTGAAGGCAGAGGCTTAACCCACTGAGCCACCCAGGCACCCCAAAATTTGGCTTTCTTAAACAAATGTTGACAGCTATGTAGTTAGGGGACAAGTGAAACAGAAAGGTAATTAAAAGTTAACCAATTAGTTAATGAATTGATTGATTGCTTTTATATCGTGCAAAATATAGATGGCTCAGGGCCTTGCTTGACAAATATGCTGAAAATTGTGAGTCAATAGAGAAATATACAAGCCCAGACTCTACTTAAATAGTGGGATTTTGATGTAATTATTAATATAAGCACTTCAAATCTTTATTTCTCTTGTTTTCTAGAAAGCAGTTTCAAAAAGACAAAGTAAGTTGATTTCACAGAAAGTCTGCAATGACTGGCACAAATGGGTTAAAACAATTACTGTGGTATGATGTAGCACATTAAAACGAAATGATTGACTACAAGCTAAAAATTTGAAGATAAACAACCTTAATCCTTGGCTGCTTCTTTCCTGCTCTCACACACACCCTAACACATGACAAACCAGGGGGAGATTCTTAAAGCATTTTTAAGATCCATCTTGAGTTAGACAGTACAAGTAAACTCAGATAAAGCTCTCAGTATTTATGTTGTGCGAAAGGCTTAAACGTCAACACAAAATCAGGCTTTCAGTCTGCTATGAAGTAGGGCTTTACATTCAGAAGGTAGAGTGGAAGAACAGCCTTTACACATCTTAAACAAGGTTTGAAAAAAGATCCTCAAGTTCTCCCAGCCATGATGGGAGGGGAGAGCCATGTGTTAAGACTTGCAGGATGCCCAGCTGGCACGGACAGTGAATAAGCACCTTCATGTGCTGTCATAGTAAACTGGAAGCAGCTTTAATTGGCTTGATGGTTTTGTTTGCACATGTAAAATGCAAAGTAACAATTGTAAATCTTTGAAAATAAGCCTGAAAATCCAGGATCATCTTCAGTTAGGTGAGTTCCTTTAATCCTCCTCAAATTATTATTCCAGTTGGAAAGCCAGGACACTAGACACTGCAGCAGACATTGTAAAAGTGACATTAATTTTATAGCCAAGTGAAAATACTTTTGCCATAGACATAAACATGACATCTTTAAGAGAGCTCACTGAAGCCCAAATGCCATCTTTTAACCATGGCCATGAGATACAACTGAACTGCCACAATAGGGAAATGAAGCAGGTATGTAACCACTGATGAGGAGAGACCTTTTTGGAGTAGAGGGAATTGCATCTGGAAAGAGGAAGAAATGGTTTCAAGATGGCACCTGGTACTTTGAACAATGGCAGAAAATAGGAACCATCTCTCAAATAAAAACCATGTGGGCAGGGGCGCCTGGGTGGCTCAGTGGGTTAAAGCTCAGTGGGTTAAAGGCTCAGGTCATGATCTCGGGGTTCTGGGATCAAGCCCCGCATTGGGCTCTCTGCTTGGTGGGGAGCCTGCTTCCCCCTCTCTCTCTGCCTGCCTCTCTGTGTACTTGTGATCTCTCTCTGTCAAATAAATAAATAAAATCTTAAAAAAAAAAAAAAACCATGTGGGCAAACGTTATACACTGGTCTTCTCAACAAACCTTTACAAATAAACCTTATTTTACCTTGGGAAGATAAAAGACAGGGTAGTCTTTAGAAAAATATTTCAGATCAGAGTTGATTTTCTTAAATAAAAAAGTGACATGGTCATGTATGTAACAAGGTAGCTTTAGCAACATGAATAACTTTAGGGCTGGTATATTGAGTAGATTGAAAAAGGGAGGCATGCTTTTGAAGGAGGGACTCATTAGATGTCTTTTTCAGTAGACTGGGGAGATTCAAGAATTACCTGAATTTAGGTTTTCAGGATGGGAGTGAGGGAAGATTGGAAAGGTAGAATGGGTTAAGACTTGGTTACCTACTGGACTTGGAGGTGTGGGATAGGAAATAGTCTCAAATGACTATTTCCAAGTATTTTGGAGAAGCTATTAACAAACGTAAAGAATACAGAGGACCAAGCAAGTGTCAAGTGAAAACAATGAGTTCAACTTCCTGTAAGCTATGTGAAATGTCAGCAGAAATTCTTTCACTTAGCATAATGCCCTCAGGGTCCATCCATTTTGTTGCAAATAGCAGAATTTCTTTCCTTTTTTATGGCTTAATAGCATTCCTCTGTGTATATATGCATGTTTTTGAGAGTAGTTTCAGTAAAACAGTAGGATAGGAGTCAGATTGCTGTGGCTCAGACTGGGAATCAAGAGTAAGGAACTGAACATGGTTATTCCTTCAACAAGTTTACTTGTAAAGCCAAGAAGGCCATGGGGACATTTTAAAATAAGGGAATGCTAGGGTGCCTGGGTGGCTCAGCTGGTTGTGTCGGATTCTTAATTTCAACTTAGGTCATGATCTAAGGGGTCATGAGATTGAACTCCACGTAAGGCTCCATGCTCAGCGAGGAATCTGCTTGAGATTCTCTCTCCCCCGTCCCTCCCCCCACTCATGCTCATGCATGCTATCTCTCTCTAAAATAAATAAATAAATAAATAAATAAATAAATATTTAAAAAACATAAAATATGGGATGTTTTGAACATGTTATAAATTGACAAAAGAAGCCAAAGGAGAGAGTGAAGTAGAACAGTGGAACCTGAAGAAGATGGAAGGGGAACGGAGTGGTAGCCGTGGAGAGTAGGGGTGCTCGTCCTTGAAGACTAGGAAGAAATTTAGGCAAATCCGAATGTAATGATAGTGACACTGAACAAGATTATACCTTCTCATGGCCATTTGTTAAGAATGAAAGGAAAAGGGAACAGGTTAGGCGCTTAAGAATCCCTATAAAGGCTTAAAAGAAACGGAAGATGAATAATAGTAGAGAAGATTTGCTAAGATTGGCTAAATAGATAGAAATGCATACGGAAAATTTAAAGGAGCTAAACTACATTGTCATCAAATTTGTACTAGTAGCTTCTGAAAAGAAACAGAAGAAATAAACAATTTATTAATCAGTATTGGAGATAGCAAGGCTGAAGGTTAAGGTGAGGTGAGACTATAGATTAGATTGATGAGAATGGGATACTGTATAGGCTAAACAAGGAAAGAATTAAGCCAAGAAAGAGCAGATAAACTGGGAAAATAATAAGAGGATAAAGCCTACAGGTCTCCACCCAGGTGTCTGAGCCAATTTAGTTGAGCGTGAGGGAATGTGAGAGATGGAAGGCCAGGAAGATATATATGTATTTATAATATATATATAATATATAATATAAATATAATATATTGTATAATATAAATATAATATATATTATATATAATATAACATATATAATATATAATATATAATATATATAAAAATAATATATATAAAATACATATATATAAAGGGCAGGGGTTAATTATTTCAGAGATGGAAAATTACTGTGTAGAGTAGTGTGAGAAGACTCCCTCAGGAAGCAGGACTGAGCAGGGACTTTAAGAGTAAGAGGAAGTAAGAGGTAAGAGGTTAAGAGGAAGGACATTCTCTACCCAAAGTTGAAGAGGAACCTGGGATTGAATGAAAAAGTAATCATGAGGCCTGGAGAAGGAAGAGGTACAGCTAGAAAAGAAGTCATGTGGACACTGACCTGTCTGGAGCAGTATCTGTGTTGGAGTTTACAAGAAAAAGAGAGATGGGCACAGCATTGTAGAGGGATCTGAAAACCCATTGTGGGATTAGTGCTTTCATCTAGTGGACAATGGGGAGCCAGAACAAAATATTAAGCAGGGGAATGCCATAAAGAAGGTAATGTTTTAGGCATATTTGCCTGTGGGAGGGATTCCAGTGGGGAGGATTCTGCCTGCCCCAGGGTGTCATGGAGAAGATTCGGGTGACAGGAAATAGGAGATCTGAGAGCTGGAGCTGTGACCCAAATGGGCACTGCTTCGGTTAAGGGATGTTGTGACGACAAATTAGATACAGGCAACACACTGAAGGAAGCACAAAAATGGTTCTGAAGTTTTCAGGCCAGGCCACCAGTACACAGTCCTACTACTGAGGGACGTGGAGAGATGGGAAAGGAGGGACAGAATGGGGATGGGAGAGAGAGGTATGTGTACAGAGGAGAGAAGCTCTGCCCCAGTGCTTCCTGTTTGTGCTGTGAAAATTAAATTTCTTATGGAGCCACAGGATGTCAAAAGCTTATAAACAGAGTTATTTTTATGTTATTTCCTTTATTAAAACTGACATGGGTACACTATTGAGAGATGTCAGTAGCAGGCATCAGCCTGGCAAGAAGAAGTCAGAAGTTGGGTGGCTCCTTTCGTCACTTGGAGCAAAGACTTCTGGTGAACAGACTCTGTTAATGATGGCTGTGTTCCAATTAAAAAACCCTTTAAGGGAGAATAATATGAAAAAGACTGTTTAATCACACCTTGATTTTTTTCATTCACAGCTGCACACGGGTAGCAGGCACCATGCTGGGAGTACTACCTTTGATTGCAAAGCATAAAATTTTTACAGGCTTTTTTCCCTAATAAGTGAAAATTTGGGGTCTCGTCTATGTTTCATTTGGGTAATAATCCAGGAAAAAATAGTCCAAAATGCATAAATGGACTCAGTTAAAATATGTTTAAAAAAATCATCTTTGATGGTTCTTAGTTGTTTAGGTTGTGGAAAAATGTGGATTAGTGAATATTTTAAATGAACTTTACTGTGTAATAGATTTAAAACTGGGCTAGATAGATCAGTAGTAACCAAAAGTAATGAAAATATGTCTTGAAATTGCTGTTTGATGGCAGAAATATGAGTGTTTTATTATATTCTTGGAATTAGCTTTTTCCTAAAGTATTTCCTTTAAGTTTATTTTTGTAGGACATGTTTTTTAAGCTCATGCTCTATTATAATTATGTAGAAGTATTCTACACAAGGGAAAAAAGTCTCTTGACAGTAAATAGATTTTGTTCTCATTATTGGACCATCAAAAGTGGAAATAAATGTTGCCAGTAATGGCTTGTGTTTTCTGTATGTGAAATATGATTAACATAATTTTTTCCCCAGGCAGAGTATGATTTACAGAATTTTAAACTGAGTCCAGTATTTAGAATCTCTGATTCTTTGGTGAACTCTAAAGTCTTTGACATACCTGGTGTAATTCTTTATAGAAAAAGCAGTAGGAAGGATACATTAATTCCTCAGGGCTGCTGAGGAATATTTGATAACAAATTATCACAAACTGGGTTGCTTAAAAAGACAGTTTATTCTTCACAGATTTGAAGGCCAGAAGCCTGAAATCCAAGTGGGCGCCATCTTCCCTCCCAAGGCCCTAGGGAAGAATTCTTCCGAGATTCTTCCAGCTCCTGGTGGCTCCTGGCAATCCTTAGTGTTTCTTGGTTTGTTCTGCAACACTCCAATCTCTGCCTCCATCTTCCCATGGCATTCTTTCCTACATCTCCATCTCCTCTGTGCCTGGGTATCTCTGTGCCCAAATCTCCCTGTCCTTTCTTTGATAAGGACCCCTGCCTTTGGGTTTCATGTTAAGCCTAAATCCAGGATAACTTTATCTCAAAATTTTTAAAAAATTGCATCTGTACAGGTCCTATTTCCACAAAAGGTAACATGCCGAGAGGACAATATTCAACCTACTACAAGTGGTCATGATAATGTCTCAGGCTTGCATTATTTCATGCCTTAAAAGTTGTCAGCCAGACAAGTTGTAGAGGGGAGGTCCTGCTTAGGTCCTCTCTAGGGTGATTGGCTAAAAATGTGGAGACCTCAGGATCTGAAACAGGAAGTGGTGTGGCAGTGGAGCCATTCCTTGGACTTTGTATGACATGGCAGAATCAACGGTCTTATGGCCTTGCATGTCTTGCAGCATCTCCTGACTCTCATATGCATGGGAACAGAATCAGCAAGTTCTACCTCGATATCAAAACCAAATCACCACCTGCTAGACTAGACCACAGAAGGGGTAAAGCAAGAGTGGGAAGACCAGTCTAGTTGTTAATTTGAAGCATTTGTTTCTTAACAGATACTGTTAATAGCCCATTGCACCTGTACAAAACGGGTTTTCTGACTGACCCTCACACATATCATTGAGGTCGGTGGGTGAAGTGGGATTCAGAGACATGTGAAAGAACATGCTGCTCATCATTGAGTTTGACTAGTGAGTCATGAATACATGTTTGGTGTTCTCGGCTCTGGCTAGGAGGTCCCTGAAACCAGAAACAGAGTGAAGGTCTGCTCACTACTGGTCCAGTTCTAGTAACTATATCATACGCCTTATGAAATAGTGACCATGTCCCTCTATTGGCCTCTCTGAGCCTCAGAGAATGTAATAGAATGAGAATAATAATAGCAACTCTTTCATAGGCTTGTGATAAAGAATAAATCAGGTTACACAAGTTTAGAACAGTGCCTGGTATTTCAGTTGATAAGTATGTATATAATCCTTAATCTCAGGAAGATGATTATTATTATTAATACTAACATACTTGTGTGGTACTTGTAACTTTTAAAGAATCTTCATACAATCCTTTCAAAACCTCTTCAATCTAATCAATACAGTTAGGCTAGAAAAAAATGGATTTAAGAGAACTTAGGGGACTTACTTGGGTACACAGAAGTAATGGCAGAGTTGTGCACTGAAATCTAGTTTACTTGACCTATAGGCTACACCTTATATGTTAAAGGAGTGGGGGGAAGTTGGTAGATAGTAGATTTATACCAGGCTTTAGTGATATGGGAAACTGAGCTGAGAAGCATCCTGTGTAATTGAAAATAGACTGATTTAAAAGTCAGAAAATCTGTGTTTTAGCCTCTTCTCTGCCATTTGAGCTGGAAAATGTTGTCCATGCTTTTGCAAAGTGTACTGACTCTTAATGACATGAATCCTAACTCCTCAAATCCATGTGATGTATTTCAAGTGGTAAAGTGCTGAGTTGTAACATGCAAATCCCTTCTTCATTTGCTGAGTTTGCACTACAGTCTGGCTTGCGGAGCAAATGTGTTTGTATAATGTGTTGGTTGCCATGTGTCCAGGAGATGTTCCCATGTGCTGTTGTTGATGTAGTGGGAATGGGGCTTTTAAATGTTGATACTATGAAAATGGGACTGGACTTGGACAGGTGCCTGAACCAGACCACCCATCATATTTATTTTGCTACCAAACAGGTCAAACACATTCAGTTGGAGGGCTTTGAACTTTCTTGATAGTGAAAAATTCACGTTTCACTTTGAATGCATTGCTGAGTTACATTGAAATATTTATGCTGAAAGCGTATCTTTTCAAAGACTTTTCCCCTGTGTCAAGTTTGTGTTTAGTATTTGCTTTTAAAAAATCATCCCACCTTGTTGAGGGAAAGAGAATACAACTTTTCTTCTCTCTCTCTTTTTAAAACCTTACCATGGGAATTTAATCTGATCAACGGCATCCCTCAGAAGAATGATCTACTTTATGTGCTTTCCTGTGTTTGTTCACCAGAACTAGTGACCAGAATCTGGCTTATTCCCATTACTTCTTGTCCTATTAGATACTTTTTTATGTGATTTGCAGGAAATTCTCCCACTGGAGACTAGCATTATGCTTGCCATAGAGCAGGCATTCAGAAAACTTGATGACTAGAAGTGCATGTCCATCTCAATGCCACAGGTAATTCTGGGTCTTAGTTGTCTTCTAAACCTGTTCCCCTTGACTACTGAGATCAAGGTTCCTCATATATTATTGAAAGTAAGCAAAACATCAAGTAGCTGCCTCAGAAGGACATACTTGACATTATATCCCTCTTGTTGATGACAGTTGGGTATCACAACTAGACAGAGAAGAAAGTGAATGGATCTCAACCCTTCCTATTCAGAGAGGACTGAAGTGTATAGTGCCTATCAGCACCGCCTCTTGCTGTACAGCTACCCTAACCCAAGTCAATGACTTTTCCCAACCCCAGGAAACTGCATTCTGTCCAAGCTGGTGAGAATGACTTGGTCTGGAGTCAAAATTTCCATATTCCTTTCATTTTGATAAATCTCAATAATGTGGACCGGCATCAGGCTTGTAATAAGTTCCTTTCTCCCACTTTGTAATATGTCCACAGTGAAGAATATATTATGTTTTTTTCTAAAATTACATTTTTATTTATGCTCTATATGAATCTTTAATTCCACTTAGATATCTCGTCTTTTGTCTAAACTTCCCTGTAACTCCTGAACTTTCTCCCACACTATGAACCCACATCCCCTGGGTGACAGCTCATACTAATATCAGCCAGAACCAAACTCCAAGAATGACATATGTTGACAGGGGTGTAGTGGGTGTATGAGGAGCTAAACAACTGCTGTTCAGGCAAAGGCTATCAAATCGTATCTGCACAATGGCTTTTAATAGCTCACAGTCACCAAAGAACATCATTAGTTTTTTCTCAGTGAGAAGGCTTTTTTTTTTTTTTTTTTTTTTTTTTAATGGCAGAACAGTGATCTCTTTCTCCCTTAAACTCTTTAGAACTTTTTTCTTCCCCACCTTCTTCTGTCAGGCAGTTTAACCTAGTGGTTAAGTGTGTAGACCTTAGAACCACATTGCCTGGGTTTGAAGCTAGACTTTACCATTTATTATGTGACCATGGGCAAATTACTTAACCTTTTTTGTGCCTCTGTTTTCTTGAAATGGACCTACTAACAGTACTTTATAAATAGGGGTCAATATGAAGATTAAATAAATTAATCTATATAAAACGTGCTTAAAATAAAGCCTGGCATGTCATAAATAATCATTGCAGCCATTATTACAGTTTACTTTCAATTGGCTCCATACCCCTCCACCATTACAATAAGATCCCTACTCTTAGATTACCACATTGACACTGCTTTTGGTCAGTGGTTTCCAAATGTTACATGCCCAGAATCTTTTGGTGAGCTTATTACTGAGAGACTCAATAGGTTTGACGTGGAGCCCAGTCAAGTACATTTGCATAAGGTCTCAAAAGTGAGAATGATTCAGATGGTCCACAGAGTACATTTTTGGGAAAGCTGTTCTAGATTTTGGAAAGATACTGCTCTCATCTTACACATTCATTCACTTATTCAATATATGTGTTGAGTGCCTGATCTGTGAAAAATCTCATGCTTGGTACTTTGGAGGATCCAAAGTAAATTAAACACTGACTTTTCTTTTCAAGAAATCAAAGATATAATGAGGGAAATATGTCACATACTACATTATCTTTGAATTTTAAAAAGAAATGAGTGAAATGTGCTTCATGTGACTCATAGTTGATCAGTGTAATTTAGAGGGTAGAACTTGTTTAGTTGAGTGAACATGACCACTGACTTTCTGAACTCACAAGGGATACATCCAAGAACCTCAATTTAAGAACATGAATTGTAAGAATTTGAGAAAATGGCTTTGTATAAACCATAAAGTCCAAAAAATTCTCTATAATAAAAATATGAGGACACAAATAGTGAAGGTCAAGAAGAATACTTAACTAAAGCTGGCTCTAAATTTTGTTACCTATTTTCTTTATTCATCTTTAACAGGTGAGCCTTCATTTTCTCCCAATTTATGACCATTAAGAGCTTTCCCTATGCTATGTGGATAAGGTATGCCCATAAACTCACCACCAGGAAACTCCTGAGATAGAGACCTTGTTGTATCTAACATGCAACCATCTAGTACAGTAGAATGGAGCTGTTCCTGTGGCCTCATTCTAAAGGCTAGAATAGAAGATTTTTAATTTTTTTCTACTGCTACACTCCCAGCTCTTGTTTATCTTTACAACCAGCTCAGTTGCAAGTCACTGTGAGTTTCAAGTTAATGGTTTTAACAAGAATGTGTACATGTGACTAGCATTTTGCCAATAGGGACCTTAGGCAGTATCTAATTTAATATTGGAATTTCACATGGAGATTTGGAGAGACCTAAGTGAGTTGTCCAGGGGAAAGCAGCTAAGTGGTAGCAGGTCTGGACCTATGCTTCAGATCCAGAATGACCAGTCCAAGATTTGTTTTAATGTCAGTCAGCTCCAAACATAATTTTGATTATGCCTCCCTGTTAGTCGAACAAAACAAAACAAAGGGCATTTTGATCCTGTTCTTTCAATGTCTGTGTATTTATCTGTAAAATGTATACATGTACTACATAACTAGCGTATTCTTCACATTATACAGTATATTTTAAAAGAAAGTTTTAAAAGATGGAGTTAAAATATATATAAAATATATATTTAATATACATAAAATATATTAAACTCTCTATATATTAGTATATATTCTATTAATATATATATCTCCGAGTAACTGGGATCTGACAGCTCTTGGAGGAATATATACTAGATATAATTTATTATATATACATGTATATGTATATATAACACGTAATCATACGTATTTATATATATGTACTGGGAATTTCTTCCTCTCCCTCAACTGGAAGGTGAGGCCATTTCAGACTTTTTATCTTCATAGGGCAGAATGATCTATGCAACTAGGGGAACAAAAAGTTCTTAATGATTATAGGTAATGGGCAACACACTTCCTTCTAATGCCTTGTTTTCTACAATACCTTGGGCCAGAAATGTTTCTAAATGAGTCGCTTAGTACCCATTTGCCCACAGTTTTCTTTCACTGTATTTTTTTTCCTGGTAAGTTAAGCCGCCCTAGTTTGATAAATGATCAGGATCTTTGCTTATGAAATTTAGAAGGTAGATTTTATGCTCCGTGTTGAAAAGCACTCTTTTTCTCTGCAAATACCACACATATCTGTTTCATCTATCTCTAATTCCAAAGTGAGCTGATGAAAGGGAGCTGTTTTTCTCCTTAGGCATTTCCTTCGGATTATTCTGATTTCAGTATGTTAATCTTCTGTTTTTAAGTTTCTTCTACAGAAATTACACATATCTCATAGCCAGAGATTTTTGTTTTTTTCCTAGTTTGCAATGAGTAGCTTAAGGAAAGAAATGCCTCCAGACCTAAGAGCTTGTTTCCCAAGGAATCCTTAGAAGTAACAGGGAAGGTGTGGGGTTGGGTAATGGAGTAGTGGGGGTGGCGGGAGGGAAAGTAGACATCAGTATAAGTAGATTATCTCTAATGTTTTACAGAGGTAAAGGTCTTTATAAATACAAAGGTTAAGGTCTTTATAAATACAAACCACAGGGTAACTGGGATCTGACAGCTCTTGGAGGAATGCCCGTGAAGAAGAAGGAGGAACAGGAGGTGTGGTTGCTAATTTCCAAAAAACAAGATGTCAGCCATTTTAGTGAGAAAAATAACCCCCCACGGGGTGATAGACTAATGGCAGAGAGCAACTAGCCAGAATGTTGGGACTAACCATTTTTCATTAAATACTCATAGACCTTTTGTGTATGTTTTTCCAAGCTGGGAGAGAAAGAAGATGACTGTATCCCTGTGCTTTATCAAAGATGCTGGGGTTAGTCTAGAAAACCAAGGAATAATTAGCGCGATAAAACTAGTCATTAAATAGATGATTTTATACTTTTTCCTTCGCATCCTGGAGAGAGTCAGGTAAACATTTCTGTCTCTTTCTCTCCCTACATAAATAAGCAAACTGTAGTGGGTGGATCCTGAGAGATTACAGAATTACACTGCTGGCTACTCTTAATTTTCTAACGAGAGAGAAAAGACTTCTTTTCTTTGGACTCCCTTGATGAGCAGGCACTCAGGGCACTCAGGGCACTACCTAGGCCTGCAGAAACAAACACAGCTGACGGGGTGTCATCTAGTCCTGAGCTCAGACACATTTTGCACCATCAAAGGCTTATAGTCTCTAAAATAAAAGTGACACGAAATAGAGTAAACTATCAATATAATTCCTCCCAGCTGCAAGATTTGGAGTGAGGCGCCGTCAAAGGCAAAGTGTGCCTGATCCAGTTAAATACTCCGTCATTCTTTATGGAATTTGAGTATTACATGAAGCCCCAAGATTTCTGGGTTCAGATTCCAGTTGTTTACTAACGAAAATAAAAGAGCCCACAGAAACTGTTCATGGGGCTTTGTGCTTCAAATCATTTTTACCAAACATGTTGATGAGTTAAGTATAAATGAATCAGAAACATACGGTTCACATTTCTGTGGAAATCCACAGGGTATATTAAGGGAATTAAAGGGAAATGTGTTAGGCCAAACATATTTAAGAATTTAACAAAACCCAAATCCACAAAAAAAGTTTAACATTTTCTAGTGCGTCTATTCCAGGTTATTCTCCTTTAATAGTGTATTTTCTCTGTTTCTTTAATCTTACCTTTTTATGGGATGTGATAGATCCATAAGGAAATACATTACAATGAATTTACCAATTTCGCTCATTATATTAATACCAAGTAATGAAATTTATCCCAGCGAATGAAACCATAGTTAGACATAATTCAAATGTATTCCCAAATATAGGGAATTTGGACCGATTACAGAGCAGCTTACATTGTGACATGGTGAAGTTGAAGTTATGTTGAATTTAAATGCTTTCAAGTAGATGAGCTCTTTTAGTTTATTCACCAGTATTTAGTATTGTTTAAAGTAGTGTCCCTAGGTGTTTGGGGGCAGGCAAATGTAAAAAATAAATAAAACGGACACGGATCATGCTATCATGGAGTACATAAGACTTCGACTTAGCCTATGTTAAATTATCATAAACTCAGAGGTTTGGTATTCCTTACCACACAGCTTAAAGAGATTTTATTGGATTTCTTCATAAAGTGACTCTTTTAAAGTGGAGAAGATTCTATTACCCCTCCCCCCCAAAAGCATGTGCAGAAGTGACTTAATTTCTTAACCCTCTCCCCCTCCCAACACGCACTTAGATATACCTCCTTTTGCCCTCAAACCATGCTTTTCATGCAGTTTGGTCAATCCCAAAACTGATTGTCCACCTCTGTTTTTTTGGGACACCAGTTATGTAGTAGAACATTAAACATTTACTCCTTTTTTAAAAGAAATTCTAAGGCATTTCAAGAAACTGATTTCATTGAAAATATGATTCATTTTCTAAGAAGTCAAGAAAAAGAACTCCAGTGATTTTAAGTAAGGGAAGGCTAATAGAAAGATTTAAAAGTTAACAGTCTAATCCTTTTTATTAATAGTTACTTCATTGTACTGTGGTCTGTATTCATATTTATTTCGTTAAATATTCTGTTAGAAAATAGACAATAATATGGTATTTTTTAAGTGTTCAGATAACTTAAAAACAGAGATTATAAGAGCATAAAAGCTAATGGAGCCAGAGAACTGTGTTTACTAGGAAGATAGAATAGTCCTAAGGCTGAATTACACAGAGAGAATATAGAGAAAATCTAAGTTTTTTAAATTCTCTCTGTGCAGTTTAGACTGGTCAAACATTTTGTATTTTTGCTTTTTGGTAAAATCAAAATATTTGGAATTTGAAGTGATCAGCCATCCTGAAGAAGTTTAATCTACCTCCAGCACACCAATCAATTATAATCAATTAGAGTTAATCAATTATAATCACTTAGAGTTAATATATAAGCCTGCTTCACTTGAAGGGAATACATTTTTGGCTTCAGGTTGAGGTGGACACATTTTGCATATGAAAGCTCATTTTGGAACACATTTGCAAAAAGAAAAAATGATGAATATACATGCTTGTATGTATACTAGTGACATTTACATATTTGTAATCTCCCTTTCCCTAAAATACATGCTTGCTCAGGCCATGCTTTTTATGTTTGCAAGAAATGCCATTCTCCAACATACTACCTAAGTGATTTCCTACTTAACTTTCAAAGACTTTCCTAACCCTGCCTCCCTCCTGCCAGACAGTAAGCTATGCCTTCCTTTGCCCTTATACCATGGTTTTTGTACTTTCAACAGAGAGATTTTATAAATATATGTATCTCCGTATTTATTTGATGCCTGCAAAACAGTGGGTAGGAGACCATGAACACCAGCCAACCTAGATTCAAATCATAGCTACAGGCTCTGTGATTTTGGGTAATTCACTCTAATCTTGGAACCTTTGTGTTCGCACTTATAAGGTGGGGATAATAATAGAATTTACCTTAGAGGATTTTCATATGGAATAAATAAGATATATCAAAGGGGTTTAGATTTGTAAGTATTTTCCCTTATTTATTGTAGCCACAGAATTTTATATATAATACTTGTATAATATATATTTATTTCATAATTTATTGATACAAATATTACTGAAAAATCCTGTATTATATTTATAAGGCACAAAGTGGAAACTTGGCAATACATAGTTAATATTATAGAAAGATAATTCTTAATAGTACAAGTTAAAAAAAAAAATTTGGAGGCTATCCACTTTAAACAAATTAACCAGAAAACTGCCAGATCTTTAGAACATGGTGCCTGGGCTCCTCCTTTGATTTTAAATTCTAAATCTTTAGAAAAATAGTGTTTACTTCTGTTTTGAATTTTTACTAATCTAACCTGGCAAAAGAGACCTAAACAGGCTTAAATCTTAACTAATTTTTTTCTTCATTTCCTCTAAAACATATGGAATATGTTTGCTTTATTGTTTTAAAGAGTTGTTTTATTGATCCTTTTATATGATCCCTTTACTACAAAAAGTTTTGATATAGTGGAAGAATATGCTATCAATCTAATAATAATAATGATATATTATTAAGACCTGGTATATATTTTGCCTTATCAGTTTCCTGCCTTTTCACTGTGGTTTGGATTTCTACTATCTCACTATAGAACATTTTCCCAGTAATTCCAGGAAATGGGTTCCCAGTGTTGGCCAGTTCCCCTTCTCAAGGAAGTTACAGTCACTGGGGTTACTACTATTCATGTCATTTTTTGCCCCCCTCCCTGTCTTGAATTCCTCATTGTATTTTGTCAGGAGAACAGCTTTTACCTTTGCTCCTTTATTTTGAAAATATATTTCAAGGGCCCATTATTTTCCACTGAAATATTTTCCTGTGGTTTGGCATATAATCCTTTCAGTCACTGCTAAAGCTAAAATCTCTGGCCTTGCTTCTACTTATTTTTACATATGGCACCTCCAAGCATACTAGATTTCTATATATATTTTTGAAGGCTTTCTGCATATGAAAGTTTTATATCCCTTTCCCCACTTCACTGTAGTGGCCCATATTATTCTTACTCTGGTTGGTTTTGACATGAAATATTTTCAATTGCTGGATCTTTAGCAGTTTCTTAAATATATTTCATCTCTTATAGTAAGCTTCCCAGGAGCCCCAGAAAACCAGGTCAGGATGCTTTAGTCTTTCTAGCTCTTTAATTATTCCTATCGTATTCTGAACTGGCTATTGAACTCATATTTACTTATCTTATGTATATTTTCCTAAAAGTGGATAAAATATATTTATGTTTCTTTCCCTTTCTCTTTGTGGTTTCTTGGTCTGAAATACTTTTTACTTGATATAAAAGTGGGCCTTTGAAACCAGGGATCTTGGATTTTCTCAATCTACTTGTCACCATGGCTTTCTGAACTGCTTTTTTATTAAACAGAAATATGTGGGCTCATCTCTTGTCTCAGCAGTATTTTAAAATGAAGGGAAAAAAGCACCACATGCTAAAATAAAGTGTTGTATTCCTGTGAGGGAACTGAAAATTTCCCAAATAGTGTGGGGGATCAGATTTAGACTGAGAGAACAGAAAGCCAAGAAAGAATATAATTAAAGCACTTTAAAATATCGAAAAGATTCTTGTGCTTTGACGAAAAGCTCTCTAAAGTTAAAAAAAAAAAAAAAAAACAAAAACAAAAAACCCCAAACAACCAAAAAACCCTTTGTTTCTTTATGAAAGTCACCATCCTGATACTTCACTGGTCCTAGCAGTTACTGTAGTGCAGTATGTTTACTCCTGCAAAAACCACATGGCATAAATTCTGTTTTTTTCCTTTCCTCTTTCTCCACTGCCATTTTTAAAAAAGATTTTATTTATTTATTTGAGAGAGTGAGAATGAGTGGAGGGGCAGAGGGAGAGGGAGAAGCGGACTCCCCACTGAGCAGGAAGCCCTACTTCAAAGGTCTCAATCCCAGAACCCTAAGCCAGAGACAGACACTTAACCAACTGAGCCACCCAGAGTCCTCTCTTCACTGCCATTTCAGTATCCTATATTATATAGGCATCTTATGCACATTATTTCATTTAATCTTTACTATAATCTTCAAGTTAGACATTATTATCCCATTTTACAAATTTGGACAGATTCATTTCTCAAACTGATTCAGTTAGAAACTGGTTTGGTATAATTACTGTGACATAGATATTGGCACATAGCATCTATCCTCTTTTCCACTTCAACAACAACCAACATTTTTAAATGGAGAATTCTGCAAAAGTCAGAGAAATGAAAGCCCTAAACTTGTTAATTTTAGCCATTCTGATTTGCAGGTATTGGCTGTAGTTTAGTCTTAAAAAGGGCTTCTTAATGGTAAAGGGTCTGGTACTCAGGGAGTTACTTTTTGAGCCTGTATGAACAAAGACACATGCACTCCTGCCAAAAAGGGTATCAAGAATGGTACGACTCACCAAGCAATGACTCCTCAGCTGTTGTGAGGAACTTCAGTCCAGAGATTTTATTTCAGCTTCGTATTCACCTTAGCATGTTTTCCAATGTTACCCAGTAAGTCCTTAATAAAAGCCACGTGAATTAATGAGTGAATAAAACAAGGTGAGCGAAAGAAAGAAGAGCTAATGCTTGTCATGGAATGAAACAGACAAGGGTACGGAGAACACCAACAGGTGGTCTAGTGCCTGGTATATTAGTAAGTGCAATTGAATGACTCTACAGCCCTGTGGGCTTCCTTTTAGCTAGACCTTGGAATCAACATCCACACATTAACCTGTGACTTTTTTGGCCACCGGAATGGGAATTCAGCAGTTTATAATGGCTCCTTAGTTCTTGTAATGTTTCCACAGCCTTTCAGAAGAGTGGGAAGGGGAACTTAGGGGAAACAGGGGCTCCAGCAACATCAGTGCTAGTCCTGATTCTACCCTCACGGCACCATGGGGGTGTACTTGTGACCCCTGGGTCCTGGGAAGAGAGGAAGTCTCCACGTTCCCTGCATGCATTGGGGGAATGCTTACTGTCCTCCTAGAGGAAAACCAGCAGAGAAAACCATTCAGTTGTTTGCCAGGCCAGGAGATGTACACATACCTGTAGTAAGATCTGCTGAGATGTAGTTGAGGAAGAGTAGTGGAAAGCATGAACTTTGCAGCCAGATTATGGGATCTTGTGTTCCTACTTGTGAGCAGGATGATCTTGGGCAGGTTACTTAGTGGTCCTTCTGTTCTCTCGTTTGTGAAATGTGGCCAATAATAGTGTCTATTGCACAGTAGTTGAATGAGGATCAAATGAGCTAATGTATGTAATATGTATATTGTGGCTAAAACAGTACCTGGCTCTTATTAAGCACTGATGTGCTGGCTATTATACAAGGCAACTACTTATATAATGGAGAGGGGGAAAATGGGATTTCGGGCCTATGACCCATAAGAGATAGATGAGAGGTGGTAGAAGGAGAGAGTGTAACATAGTCAGATGTGTGGAGGCACCATTTTTACTGACACTGGCTTGCTTTGCCTTTGTGTCTTTCCCTTGTGTCAGTACCAAAGTAGAGCCAGGTAGAGGAGTACACAGCTTGTGCAGGGGGAAGGGAAGAGGAGAAATTCAAGAGAAGGAAGAAGGGCGGTTACTCAAAACTGCTGCTTGGCACTGACTTTCTAAATAGGCCTACTCAGCAGTTGGATAGGAAAAAAAGCTGGTGAGCTTCCAGATGTGTGTCAGGAAGAGGAGGAAGAAAAGTAATGACCTAGCAACCTGCGTTAGGATCATGACAGGGACATGAACTGTGATAAAAAGCTGAAAGAGCCCACAAAATAATAATAAACACTCCAGCACCATTTGTCCTCAACCCTGGATTGCAAACTACATTTCTGTTTAAACAAATCATTAAGAGAAGAGATGAGAATTAAAAACTCCATGGCCAATGTAATTCCATTAGGATTTCTCAAAGCTACCTTTCTACAACTGAACTGTATCTATACAGCACAAATAAGGAGATATTTTGCAATTATCCATTTTGCCTGAGCAATTCCTACAGCCAAACAGGATTACTCATTTTTGTATGATTACTTGATCCAAAAAATCCACTTGGAAGCTTGAATTATCTAGTTTAGCTGTCTAAATTGATTGGATTAACCAAATTCCAGTGAAGTTTTGGTTTGAATTTCATCCAGTTCTGATTTCTATATTCAATTATTTTCCACATCTGTAGCTGAAAATAACAGTACAATCAAAGGGAATTAAAAACAATCTGAGTTAATTTAATGATAGCATAAATCATTTCAATCTCTATTCTGCTAATTCAAAAAAAGGTCAGTGATTATATTTGACATATAACCAGATAGTCTGTCCTACCTTGATGCACAAAGTTTGTCGAACTGGTGTAGGCAGAAATCTTTTTCTCCCTGCTCAACCATATTCTTGAATGCCCTCCATCAGACATTGGCTGCTGGGACCAGGAGTGCCGCCAAGCCTCGGCTAGAACAATTGCTTGTGAGACTATTAGAAGAGTGCCCATTCTCTTCTTTCTTTTCCTCTTGAAGCTTTTCTTTTCCTTCTCTCTCCTCTTTCTATTCCTTTTCTCTGGATTTCTTCTTTGTTTTTCTTTTCAGTTCTCTCTCTTTTTACTCCTTCCCTGATTACTTTGATAAGAACTCCTAGAGATAGACCTAATTATGCTCTCCCAGAGGCATTAAGCTAGCGAAAGAGGGAATGCTAACTGCCAAAAATTGGGGAAAAACCCAGTGGCCTAATAGGTGCTGTAACACAGTTCCTAGGAAAAACTACAATGTGGTCAATTTCTCTCTTTTTAAAATTTTTTCAAAAGATTTTTTAAATTATTATTTATTTGACAGAGAGACAGAGAGTGAAAGAGAGCAGAAATAGGGGGAGGGGCAAAGGGAGAAGGAGAAGCAGAGTCCTCACTGAGCAGGGAGTCTGACATGGAGCTCCATCCCAGGACCCTGGGTTCATGACCATAGCTGAAGGCAGACACTTAACTGACTGAGCTGCCTGGGTGCCCCTGTCAATTTCTGTTTGAAGTGCCCTTACCTTTCTGCATCCATTTTTCCCTTCTAGATGTTCTTTTTTGTGTCTTTTAGGCAGCTTGGGACTTCTTTTGCCTATGTCCGCACATTCCTTCCTTTCAAATACTTCATAGAAAATTATTCCATGAATGTAAATATTTCTTCTAAGAGGAAAGTGAATTGATTAAAAAAATTCTCTGTCTACTTTCAAAATAAATCTACTTCACTGCCTGTCCCTTTACCCAGAAAGCATCATCTCCTTCATGGATTATTTCAGTAACCTCCTTACTGGTCTCCTTGCTCCTTATTTTGCTTCCCTGTGATCTATTCTTTACATGGACACCAGAGTGATTTTCTAAAATCTAAGTCATGTTGTCATTTTACTCAGAAATCTTCTCCACTCCTCAGAAAAAAAGTCAACATTCTTACCTAAAATGGCCAAGTCTCGTGCTCAGGCTCCTTGCTGACTCTTTCAACCACCCTTTTGCTTGCCCTCCTTGCTCTCTGTGGACACACCAGGTCAGTTCTGGGCACTCCCTCTTTCCTCTCCAGACACTTTCCCTTGGCTCCCCATATGGCTCATCCCTCACATCTTTCCAGTCTTTTCTCAAATACCTCCTCAGGAAGACTTTCCTGGAAACTTTAATTAATATTACAGCTGCCTCAACCCTTCCTCTCCTCCTCATGCTTCATTTTTCTCCACACTCTTAACCATCATCAGCCTACCATGTTTTATACTTAAATATGTCTGAGTGCCTATCTCAGTTGGTAGAGCCTATAGCTTTTGATTTTGGTCTTGTGAGTTTGAGCACCACATTATGTGAAGAGATTACTTAAAAATAAAATTCTTAAAAAAAGATACACACATACATAGACTTAGATATGTCTTTCAGTTTTATCACTCTCTACTAGAATGGAAACTCCCGAGGACAGAGATTTTGTCTTTTTTTTTTTTCTTATATCCCCAGTGAACAGAGTAGTATTTGGCACTTCTTAGGTATTTAATAAATATTTGTTGAATGAATAGTTATTTAATTAAAATTGTTTACAAGTGCATTGATATGTAGACAACTGAGTATATGGGAATTTTGAAAGAGATGTTTATTAATAATTTGAGGATATGTTTTCTAGACATGTTTAAAAATAAGTACCTTCTTATGGTTCTGAACACATCAAATGGAAGAATGAATGGCCATTTCTTCTGAATTTTACTCATCTTCTTTCTCCCCTGGCTGGCCCTGCCAAGGGAAAGGGTTTCACTTTGCTCTCTTATTCTAAGTAGTTATCCATTCCACTCTTTGTCATGCAGTGCTGAAATCAGTCTGGGCACTATCTATCTTATATTTTTTTTTTTTTAAGATTTTTATTTATTTATTTGACAGACAGATCACAAGTAGTCAGAGAGGCAGGCACAGAGAGAAAGGAGGAAGCAGGTTCCCCACTGAGCAGAGAGCCCGATGCGGGGCTCGATCCCAGGACCCTGAGACCATGATCTGAGCCAAAGGCAGAGGCTTTAACCCACTGAGCCACCCAGGCGCCCCCTATCTTATATTCTTATGTCTTGAGTCTTTTATAGACATACACCCACCATGGATGCATTCCCTAGAAATATATGAACCACCAAAACTGAAACAGGAAGAAATAGAAAACCGGAACAGACCCATAACTAGCAAAGAAATTGAAGCAGTAATCAAAACTCTCCCAGCAAACAAGAGTCCAGGACCAAATGGCCTCCTACTGGAATTCTACCAGGCATTTAAAGAATTAACACTTATTTTTCTGAAGCTGTTTCAAAAAATAGAAATGACAGGAAAATATCCAAACTCATTCTATGAGGCCAGCATTACTTTGATCACAAAGCCAGACAAAGACCCCACCAGAAAGAAGAATTACAGCCCAATATCCCTAATGAACAAGGATGCAACAATTCTCACCAAGATACTACTAGCCAATAGGATCCAATAGTACATTAAAAGGATTATTCACCACAACCAAGTGACATTTATTTTTGGGTTTAACATCTGCAAACCAATCAATGTGATACACCACAGTAATAAAAGAAAGGAAAAGAACCATGTGATTCTCTCAATAGATGCACAAAAAGCAACTGACAAAATACAGCATTCTTTCTTAGTTAAAACTCTCTGCAGTTTAGGGATAGAGGGAACATACGTCAGTATCATAAAAGCCATATACAAAAAGCCCACAATGAATATCATCCTCAATGTGGAAAAACTGAGAGCTTTTCCCCTAATGTCAGGAACATGAGAGGGATGTCCACTGTTGTTCAACATAGTGATAGATGTCCTAGCCTTAACAGTCAGACAACAAAAAGATGTAAAAAGCATCCAAATCAGCAAAGAAGAAGTCAAACTTTCACTCTTAACAGGTGACATGACACTCTATGTGGAAAACCCAAATGACTCCACCCAAAAATTGCTAGAACTCATACAGGAAATCAGCAAAGTGGCAGGTTATAAAATCAATGCACAGAAATCAGTTGCATTTCTATACACTAATAATGAGACAGAAGAAAGAAAAATTAAGGAGTTGATGCCATTTACAATTGCACCAAAAACCATAAGATACTTAGGAATAAACATAACCAAAGAAGTAAAGGATATGTACTCTGAAAACTCAAGAACATTTGTGAAAAAATTGAAGAAGACACAAAGAAATGGAGTAATATTCCATGCTTATGGATTGGAAAAACAAATATTATTAAAATGTCTCTGCTACCTGGAGCAATCTACATATTCAGTACAATCCTTATCAAAATACCATCAATATTTTCACAGAGCTGAAAAAAAAAATCCTAAAATCTATATAGAACCATAAAAGATCCCGAATAGCCAGAGAAGCGTTGAAAAAGAAAACCAAAGTTGGTGGCACCACAATTCTGGACTTAAAGTTGTATTGCAAAGCTGTAGTCATCAAGATAGTATTGTACTGACACAAAAACAGACACATAGATCCATGGTCAAGTAAGCAGGAAAGAATATCCAATGGAAAAAAGACAGTCTTTTCAACAAATGGTGTTGGGAAACGTGGATAGCCATGTGCAGAAGGAAACTAGGCCATTTTCTTACGCTGTACCCAAAAATAAACTCAAAGTGGATGAAAAACCTAATTGTGAGACAGGAATCCATCAAAATCCTAGAGGAGAACACAAGCAGTAACCTCTGTGACCTCAGCCGCAGCATTTCTTGCTAGGCACATCTTCAAAGGCAAGGGAAACAAAAGTGAAAATGAACTATCAGGACTGCATGAAGATAAAATGCTTTTGCACAGCAAAGAAAACAGTCAACAAAATCAAAGACAGCCTACTGAATTGGAGAAGATATTTGCAAATGTCTTACAGATAAAGGGCTAGTACCCAAAATCTATGAAGAACTTATCAAACTCAACAGCCAAAAAACAAAAAATCTAGTCAAGAAATAGCCAGAAGACATGAACAGACATTTCTCCAAAGAAGACATACAAGAGGCCAACTGACCCATGAAAAAATGCCCAACATCACTTAGCATCAGGGAAATACACGATCAAAACCACGATGAGATACCGCCTCACACCAGTTAAAATAGCTAAAATTAACAAGTCAGGAAACGACAGATGTTGGTGAGGATGTGGAGAAAGGGGAACCTCTTACACTGCTGGTGGGAATGCAAGCTGGTACAGCCACTTTGGAAAACAGTGTGGAGGCTCCTCAGAAAGTTAAAAAATAGAGCTACTCTATGACCCAGCAATTGCACTACTAGGTATTTACCCAGAGGATACAAAAATAGTGATCTGAAGGGGCACCTGCATCCCAGAGTTAATAGCAGAAATGTCCACAGTAGCCAAACTATGGAAAGAGCCCGGATGTCTATTGACAGATGAATGGATAAAGAAGATGTAGGAAATAAGATTTCTTCTGATTTTTTTCTGTACTTTGTCTTTGATTTGGTTATGAGGATATTTTGATTTGCTGTTCAAAATGTTTTTAAAATTTTATATAGTCAAATTTATCAGTGTTTCATTGCCTCTGAATTTTGATAAATAGAAAGTTTTCCTTTATCCCAAGGTTAATAGAAAGGAATTCACTCATGTTTCCTTCTAGTACTTCTATGGTTTCATTTATTACATTTATTGTACGGATACATTTGGAGTTTATTCTTGATTATGGCATAAAGAATAAATCTATTTTTTCCTTTTACTAAATGTCCAGTTGTTCTAGCATCATTTTTTTAAATGAAATTCTTTTTCCCATTGGTTTGAGATGATGATATGGAATATTATATCCGTATTATGTGAGAATCTATTTCTAGACATGATATTCCACTTAATTGTTCTGTTTATTCATGCACGAGTACCATTCTTTTTTTTTTCTTAGATTTTATTTATTTATTTGAGAGGGAGAGCATTTTTTTAAAATTAACATATAATGTATTATTAGCCCCAGAAGTACGGGTCTGTGAATCGCCAGGTTTACATACTTCACAGCACTCACCATAGCACAAACCCTCCCCAATGTCCATAACCCCACCACCCTCTTCCTCTCTCCCTCCCCGCTCCCCCGAGCAACCTCAGTTTGTTTTGTGAGATTAGGAGTCTCTTATGGCTTGTCTCCCTCCCAATCCCATCTTGTTTCATTTATTCTTTTCCTACCCCCCAAACCCCCACGTTGCATCTCCACTTCCTCATATCAGGGAGATCATATGATAGTTGTCTTTCTCTGATTGACTTATTTCGCTAAGTATAATACCCTCTAGTTCCATCCACATTGCCGCAAATGGCAAGATTTCATTTCTTTTGATGGCTGCATAGTATTCCATTGTGTATATATACCACGTCTTCTTTATCCATTCATCTGTTGGTGGACATCTAGGTTCTTTCCATAGTTTGGCTATTGTGGACATTGCTGCTATAAACATTTGGGTGCACGTGCCCCTTTGGATCACTACATTTGTATCTTTAGGGTAAATACCCAGTAGTGCAATTGCTGGGTCATAGGGTAGCTCTATTTTCTACTTTTTGTGGAATCTCCATGCTGTTTTCCAGAGTGGTTGCACCAGCTTGAATTCCCACCATTGAGAGGGAGAGAATTAGCAGTGGGGAGAGGCTGAGGGAGAGGGAAAGGCAGGCTCCCTGCCAAGCAGGGAGTCCAATGTGGGGCTCAGTCCCAGGACCTGAGATCATGACCCAAGCCAAAGGCAGATGTCTGACTGAGCTACTCAGTCGTCCCACCAGTACCATTCTAACTTAATTATAAAACTATCCTTATTTAATACAGTAGTCATTAGCTACATATGGCTATTTAAATTTTTCGTAACTACATAAAATTAAAAATCCAGTTCTTTAGTTGCATTAGCTACATTTTTAGTTCATTTAACCCCATGAGGCTAGTGGCTACCATACTGGACAGTGTGGATATGAAAATTTCCATTTAGTCATATGTGGCTAATGACTATTCTATTGGACAGTGCTATTAAAGACACTTTGTAGTATGTTCTAAGGTCTGGTACAGCTAGTTTTTCCTCTTCTCTCTTTTTAATGTTTTCCTGGCTATTCTTGTGTGTTTATTTTTAAAATGAATTTTAATATCACCTTAACCACTTATTTCCTGCTCAAGGAAAATAATTATTGGTATTTTATTGGGATTATATTTAATTTATGAATTAACTTTGAGGTAACTGATATAATTGATGATGAACTATTTTAAAAAAAAGGGAGATCCTTCTATTTGTTCATATGAACTTTTAGTTTTCCAGTAGTGTTTTCTTCATGAGGTTTAGCACATTTCTTATAAATTCATTCCTGACTATTGTTTTAATGAAAATGTTGCAAGTGGAATTTTCTCTTCCATTATATCTTCTATCTGGTTGTTTTTCATGTACAATAAAGCTTTTATTGTTTGTATGTTTATTTTATATTTTACTATGTAACTGAATTCTTTTACTGTTTTACTTAGTTTTATTATTCATATTCTACATTTTCTAGCAATAGTCTGTTATCTCCAAATAGTTTTTCTCTAAGTTTTATGGCTGTAGTTATTTTTTCTTATATAATTGCATCGGTTAATACTTCTAGTTCAACTGTTAAATAGTAATGGAGCTGGTGGGTATCCTTGCCTTATTTCTCTCCTTAATAGTAATGCCTGTAGTCCCCCCCTTCCACTCCCCACACTCTCTTTTAAGCAATATGGTGGATTTAGGAATGAGGCATATATGTTCTTTCATATTAAGGAATTAGCCTTTAGTAGATTTAATTAAGAATGGATATTGAATGTTATTAAAGGCTTTATTAGCATTTATGTTGATAATTATATTATTTTCTCTTTATATCAATATACTCAATTACATTATTAAATGTTCTAATATTGAATAATTCTTACACTTCTGATATTAATCCCATCAATCGGTCATGTTGAATTATTTTCTTAACATGGTTTTAGAGTCTTAGTAAAATTTCATGCTTTATTTTTGTATTGATATTAATATGTGTATTGGTCTATAATTTTCATTTTTGTGCTATATTTATTAGGCTTAGGTACTGATGCTACTTTTTTTGGTAGAAGTAATTTAGAGGTTTTCTTTCATTTTTCATGGTCTGAGATATTTTATATAGTGTTGGGACTATCTGGTTGTTGACAACTGTATAGGTCTGTAGTTTTTCCCTATTTATAAGCTAGCAAGTTAGCCTATTCCTGTCTCATGGGTGTTAATAGAAGACATGAAATTCTTGGGTGAGAGACTAAGAACTTTATTGGCAAAAGGCAGCAGCCAGAGCTTTATTTTCCCATCAATCCCCTATAAATCCCACAGGGGCAATCCTGGTGGTCCTAAATGGTTGTTTACAATCACAGTAGGTTGCATTACAGGAGAGGAACACTGAGCTTTGGAGAACCACTGTATTTATAGTAAGCAAAAACAAACTTGTTCTTTGTGTGGGAGAAATTACTTGATCTATCAAAGATGGTCACTGGAAACATAATCCGGAGAAATAGCTTAAGTCAAAAATGTTCAGGGTCTTGCGGGCATACCAGCAAGAATGTGCAGGGAAGCTCAGGATCCACAGTAGATTCCTTCTCCCAATATGGTTCTCTAAATATATGGTAGACTTTTCCTAAGAAACCATCTGGTCCTGTTATATTTTTACGGAATCATTTTTGATAATTTTATCTATTTCTTCTATGCAAATTGATCTTACTAAGCTTACTTTCTGTCCTGGAGATAATTTGCATAAACTGATTTTCCTAAGAAATTATCCATTTCATCTAGTTTTTCAAAATTATTTTCATAGAGATGTAAAAAATACTTTCCCATGACTTTTAAACTTTCTTCTTTGTCAGTAGTTTTTTCCCAGAGTAATTTCTTACATTCTTGTGGTCTCTCCCTTTTTACCTCAATCCATTTAGCTAATGATTTCTGTATTTTGTTGAATCCAAAAAAACTGGGATTTTGATTCATTAACTCAATCTATTTTTCCTCTTCTTTATCTCTTTAATTTCTGCTTTATCATTATCATTTCTTTCTTGAACTTTCTTTGTTTACTGTATTTTGGTCTCCCTTTTTGAGTTAAGAGTTTATTTCACTTATTTGCATTCTTTTATTCTATTGTTTAAGGTGATACATATTGCTCTCATCGCTTTTTAAATTGTATCCTATAAATTCTGATATGTTGTAATTTTATCCTTATTTTTTTTAGAAACTTTATAATTCTGTTTGTATTTCCCCTCCTACTCAAAAGTATTTCATAATAGGTTTTAAAATTTCAAGGTGAGGGTCCTTTGATTTTGAATTTAACTAATTTTTTTATTTCATTATGGTTAGAATGTCATTATTGATATGTTTATTTTACGAACTAATAGATATTTTCTTTGTGATTTAATACATGTTCAATTTTTGTAAATATTCCTTGTGCCATTGAAAAGGGATGTTTGTATTATCAAAGTGCAGAAGAAGATATATTCTTTATATAGCAGTAAAATCTACCTTATTAATTATGTTATTTAAATTTCTTGTTTTGTGTTCACAAGACGTGTCATGTCCTAGGAGTGATGTATTAAAATCTCCTATGATTTGTGTGTTTCTTTCTATCTCTACTGACATCTTGTGTAATTTGCTCATTGCTTGCCTTTTAGAGTCACTTTAAGTGTCACTTTTACCTGTCATAAAGTTCAGTTTTACTGTTTGTATGTTTACTAGCAAGTTTGGATTTTATATTTTACTATGTAACTTAATTATAAAACTATCCTTATTTAATACAGTAGTCATTAGCTACATATGGCTATTTAAATTTTTTGTAACTACGTAAAATTAAAAATCCAGTTATTTAGTTGCACTAGCTACATTTTTAGCAAATGTGAACTTTTGGGACTTCATCAAGATAAAAAGCTTCTGCACAGCAAAGGAAACAGTCAACAAAACAAAGAGGCAACCCATGGAATGGGAGAAGATATTCGCAAATGACACTACAGACAAAGGGCTGATATCTAAGATCTATAAAGAACTCTTCAAACTCAACACACACAAAACAGATAATCACATCAAAAAATGGACAAAAGACATGAACAGATACTTCTCCAAAGAAGACATCCAAATGGCTAACAGACGCATGAAAAATGTTCATCATCATTAGCCATCAGGGAGATTCAAATCAAACCCACATTGAGATACCACCTTACACCAGTTAGAATGGCCAAAATTAACAAGACAGTAAACAACAAGTGTTGGAGAGGATGTGGAGAAAGGGGAACCCTCTTACACTGTTGGTGGGAATGCAAATTGGTGCAGCCACTTTGGAGAACAGTGTGGAGATTCCTCAAGAAATTAAAAATAGAGCTACCCTATGACCCTGCAATTGCACTACGGGGTATTTACCCCAAAGATACAGATGTAGTGAAAAGAAGGGCCACCTGTACCCCAATGTTCATAGCAGCAATATCCACAGTTGCCAAACTGTGGAAAGAACCAAGATTCCCTTCAATGGATGAATGGATAAAGAAGATATGGTCCACATATACAATGGAGTATTATGCCTTCATCAAAAAGGATGAATACTCAACTTTTATATCAACATGGACGGGACTGGAAGAGATTACACTGAGTGAAAAAAATCAGGCAGAGAGAGTCAAGTATCATATGGTTTCACTTACTTGTGGAGCATAAGGAATAACATGGAGGACATTGAGAGATGGAGAGGAGAAATGAAATGGGGAAAATTAGAGGGGAAGACAAATCACGCATGAGAGACTATGGACTCTGAGAAACAAACTGAGGGTTTGGAGGAGAGGGGGATGGGAGTTTGGGTGAACCTCGTGGTGGGTGTTATGGAGGCATGTATTGCATGGAGCCCTGGGTGTGGTGCATAAACAATGAATTTTGGAACATGGGAAAGAAAATAAAATTAAATGAAAAAAATGGGCAGAGAATCTGAATGTACAAATTTTCAGCTATAAGATGAATGAGGTTTAAAGATCTAATGTAAAACATGTTGACTATAGTTGATAAAAATTATAAATTGAAATTTGCTTAAAGAGTAGAACTTAAATATTTTCACAACAAAATAAAAAAGTGAGATGATGGATGTGTTAATTAGCTAGGTGAGGGGAATCCCTTCACAAGTTATATGGATAGGTATAGGTATATTGGATCACCATGATGTACATTTTAAAAATCTTAGAATTTTATATATCAATTTTACCACAATAAAGCTGACATTAAAAAAAAAATAAAAATAAAAGGGATTTTTGTTTTGTTGTCCTAATGGTTCATTTTGTATCCATACCTTTTATGGTGACTTTATTCCCCTTCTTTCATTTTCACTCTGGTTTAAAAATTTTAGGTTCGGTCTTTCAACTCCCACCTAGTACTTCTGGAAAACTCAATGACCATATTCTGCTTTCTACTTTATTGGAACATATAACAGTTTCATACAATTCTTGGACTCATAGACTCATCCTTGTTTTCATTCTAGGTCTGCAATTACACATATTAAATGTACACTTTCAGTCCTTTTACCAAAATCTCTCCAATTATCTTTTGGTAATGAAGTCTCTTTTCTTACAGGTTTCTCAGAAAGAGTTTGTGAATACAATATTACCTTAGCTTTTACATATTTAAAACCATTTTTCTGGGGTGCCTGGGTGGCTCAATGGGTTAAAACCTCTGTGTTCGGCTCAGGTCATGATCTCAGGGTCCTGGGATCAAGCCCCACATCGGGTTCTCTGCTCAGTGGGGAGCCTGTTTCCTCCTCTCTCTCTCTCTCTCTCTGCCTGCCTCTCTGCTCACTTGTGATCTCTCTCTGTCAAATAAATAAATAAAACCTGTAAAAAAAAAAAAAAAACAAGCAAACCGTTTTTCTATCTCTGTGAAACTAGAATTCTATTATACATAAAAATATCTTTGGTTCATATTTTTTCCTGAATTCCTTAAAAATGCTGTGTCACTATTCTTATGCTTTGATGTTGCTTCAGAGAAGCCTTATGCCAATCTAATTTTATTGTCTTTGTAATTTGTTCCTTTTGCCTGAAGGTCCTGAAGAATTTCTTTCTACTTTAAAGTTGTGTTGTTTTAGTGTGTAACTATACTGTCTGAAAATTTATCATTCTAGGTCATCTTTCTTGGTAGCCTCATGGTTAAACCTTTAAATACATAGATTTAGGTTCTCTCTTATTTCTGGAAAGTTTTCTGATATTATTGCATTAACTGTTAGCTGTGTTTCATGGTTTTGTTACATGTATCTTTATTCTCTTTCATTTCAACACTTGTAAACTGAGTTATTTTTACTTTTTATTTTATTTCATTTTCATTCTCTTGTTTTTGCTTTGGTTTTCTTCAATGCCTCTTGTTATATTTTCACTCAGATTTCATTTAGATCTTCCTCTGGTACCTTAAAAATTATTCTAAATTTCTGAAATGGTTTTGTCTTTTATCTTAATATATTTTACGGTATCAATCGACACATTTCATTTAATATTTTTGTCCATTTTGATGTTAGTTTTTAAATGTCCAATTTTTAAGTCCTTAATTGTTTTCATTTATTAAACTCAGTTTGGAGTGGTGTATTACAATAATTCATATTTGTTTTAGAAATTGTCATGCGGCAAAATAATTTGATTCTCAACCTCTGCTTTTTTCAAAAAGTAGCTTTACATGGATCTTGACTGCCTTTTTCTACTTAAAATAATATTGTAGATAGAAGTTCTGGTTTAGTAGCAGTCTTTCTCTCAGAACAGTGAAGCCTCATTTCTTTAATGGATGCTTTTGGTGGTAGGAATGTGATTGTATATGATTAGGTTTTGAATGTGATTGAATGTAGGTTGGAATGTTTTGTCACTTGTTTTTGTTTTATAAGACCCTAGATTTTCCTCTTACTTCCTTCTTTTCCTCCTGCTGCCACTTGTACAAAGGTAGCAACCCTCTGTCATTATCCCCTAGAAGCACTGCATCTGCAGGGCCACTGCCTGTGGGTCTTGCTCACTTTAAAGATGCCTCCCTGCATTTGGTGCTATCCGTTGCCAAATCCAGACCTGTGTAGTGTAATACATAGAGATATTATTCTTCCTATAACAATGATTATTCCCCCCCTGGATTTTGCCTTTGCCCCCAACCACTTCATATCTTCTTTTCAATTTAAGATTGAAAAGGACTTAAAAAAAAATTGTTATGATTACTCCATTCCAGATGCAGCATTGGAAGAAAAGGAAAACAACTAAATTGACAATGAAAGAAATAGGAAAACTTATATTCTTGTATAAGTAAGTAAGTATAAATACTTACTGAGTACCTACAATGCACAAGGCATTGAAGATAAAGTAATCAGCTAGACGGACAAGGCCTGTGTCCTCACTGGCTTATGTTCTTCTAGGAGAATAGATATAAAAAAATAAATGTTAAGGGATGCTAAGGACTATAAAAAAAAGAAGCACAGTAGGAGATAAAGAGTAAAGTAGGTAGTGCCATAATATTTAGTTTAGCTAGGCCCTCTCTGATAAGATGACATTTGCCTAAGACTTGACTTGAAGTCATCTAAATATTTGGAGGAAAGGATTTTAGGTAGAGAAAACAGCATATCTAAAAGGCCCTGAGGCTAGGACAAATTCGATGTGTCTTAGGTGTGGAAGAAGATAGAATAACTGTAACTGAGATTGTAGGAAAAAGTGCATTACAGGGTAAAGCTAGAGAAGCAGGCAGTAGCCAGATCAACTAGAGGTCTTGTAGCCATGATAAGCTTCAGACTTTGTTTTAGGTGTGATGGGAAGCCATTAAAGGGTTTTAGCTAGGAAAGTAATGGAATCTGATTTACATTTTAAAGGTAAACCAAAGCTTCTGTGTCTAGTATATACTGACTAAGGAAAGAGAAGAAGCTGGAAGATGAATTTCCATGCTGTTTCTGCTATATAACACTAATAACTGGCCTTTTAATTTGCTCTTGACATAAAGACATTATTTTGTGGCATTGTTCTTGTAACTGAATATTTGCCATTCCCCCTCCCATTACTGTACACAGACATTGCCGAAGTGTGCAGTTCCCCAGGCTTTCTGTATCACACCTATGGGCTTATGGGATAATTGAAATGTTGTACTAACTTTCCATTTTTGTTGCTATGCACTAGTTGCTTACCCAAAGATACCTCTGAAGTTCAATACCTGAGTCTATTAGTAAACATTGCTGAATAAAAGGTTCTTTGTATCTTCTGTGATCTCAGCTATATCTTTTGATACCAACAGTTTCTTCTGGCCATAACATCTTCTACCAGTCATCACAGTCTCTTCTCAGTGTCTCAATGGATCATTAGTCTTTGTTTGTTCTCCTCCACTTTCCCATTATTCCTCCTCGAAAGTAAACACATCCAGTCTCTGGAACTCCATCTGTACACATGCTGTTATTCTTCCTGTGACCAGCCATCATACTTAAGAGATAGCAATTATTGTTGTCCATTCATTTACTTAACAAATATTTATTGAACATGAACTAAATGCCACACCCTGTGCCAGATACTCTGGTATCTGGACTCACAATCCCTGTCCTAACTGTGTTTAAAGTCTATTAAGAGTTGCAAACAAATTAAGAAGTGTCTTTAGTGAGTGGAGTACCATGTGCAATAAAGAAGTCAAAAGGCATTCCAAGAAAAAAAATGGTATTTACCTGAAGTCTGAAAGATGAAAATGATATGATCAGGAAAAAACAACAATAACAGGAACAACAACAACAGTAGAAGCCAAACTATTTGAAGTGTTTATAGTAGGCTCAGTAGCATGAGAAAACCATGACATATCTGAGGAACATAGAAAGGTCAGTATGAAGGGATGGGAAGTATGAGAGATGAAGTCATGATTTCAGTATTTCCATTATTCCATACTGTGGTCTTTTTCACTGAATAGATTAATACCTGAAGTGGTCTTCACTTTTACCCCATGTCACTTGGGATTTCATCTGTGCAGCCTCTAAAGCCCTTGGCTTGGCTTGAAATCATGGGTTGTGGAGCAGATACCTTATCATGCTACTTTTCGAGACATAAATCAATAACTATTCCTTATGAAGGAGAAGTCTTGTTCTCTTTCATTAGGAAAAGCTTCACAAATCTCAAATATATTTTATCTATTTTGTCCAACCTCTCTGCCTGTACAAACAGGACCTATGTTAGGGTCCCCAGAGGCCAGCCTGCATGAAGACTGGAGTATTTCTGGCCAGTGGATATAAAAGCATGTTGCTCAAGCAGATACGAGGATGGAACCGAAATAGAGAGCCAGGAATACGGTTTAAGGGCTTAAACTTAAGGGACAAGGCAGAGAGGCAGAACCCACCATTTATCCAAGAAGAAGACATTTGGATATGAAGCAAGTGAGTACTAGACTAAAACAGGATTTGGACAAAAGAGTAGGAGTGGATCCTGGACATACTCCATGAAATATTGGAGTAGCCCCAGGGACATTTTTTATAGGGCACATATGGTCTCAGCTGTGAGTGAGGAAGGAGCTGTTAAGGGCTCAGCTAGTCCTTAAGTTCTCAGTCTTTTTTGAGGTAAACATGTGAGAACAAAAAAAAAATTACAGTGCAATCTGAGAAGTTCTATAATCAATGCATATGCCAAGTGGGAGCAAGTTTTAGGGTTTTAATGAAGACTTCATAAGCATGGCATTTGAAAGATTGGTAAGTTAGTCAATTGGAAAAGGTAGGGAAAACCCAAGAAGAGCAAATAACATGAGCCAGGACTGATGTAAAAAGAGCATCATGTTGCATTCAAGAATGAGGAGCTATGGAATGTGCCAAAAACATTTTGGGACCTCTTAAGTATGAACTAGTAAAGATGGAGTAATCCTGGAACAGGTAGGGCTAGGATTCAGGAAATAAACCATACTGTTGGCTTAGGAAGGCTCATTTGGTGCTATCTGGGCTGACAGTGATGTGTTAAAGAATCTACCCTATTGAACAGAACATGGCGACAAGAATGTCAAGGTGGTGATAATAACAAGGTGTCCTCTAGGTGACTAAGATGGGTCAGATCTCCAGCCAGTGGTGAAAATCCAGTCATGGCTTTTGCCCTTGGCTTATGGGGTTCTATGGACCTATCCAAGTAAGCTGGCCTTTTGGATAAGGCTGGAGTCCTGGTGATAGACATGGGGGGTAAACTAGGTAATTAAAGTCTAAACACAGTAATAAGGAAGCAATAAATATTGGAAGGTCAGTGAGAAGGCGAATCTTGGTGGGCTCGTTCATGTTGAAGGTTAAACTAAGAAATACCTGTTGCCAATCTTAGGGCAGCAAGATTAGTTCCTAAGTGTCTGATCGCCTGCAAAAGGTACAACTTACCCATGCAGAATTAACCCCAAACCTGGTCAGGGCTAAGTCTTTGGAGTAAAAATTCTTAAGAGCTATGGCTGAACAGGACTGAATAAGCTGTGATTTATATTGATCAAAGAGTTTGCTATGTCATCCTAAGAAATCTGGGCTTTATCTTTTGGATAATTGGGAACCTTTGTAGAATTTTCAGAAGTGACCAAACATAACATATATTTTTGAAAGATGCCCCTGGAGGTGTTATGGAGGGCCTGGAAACTTAGACTTTCATAAGGGGGCTTTTACCTTATTATAAGCTATATAGGAATTATTTGAATTAAATCGGTGACGATGGGAAGCAGATATAGGGAAATGCTAATTTGTTCCTTTAAGAATTATTTATTCTTAACAAGATGTAACTTAAAGACTTTTTTTTAAAAAGGAATTGTATTACATGTGTTCTTTTACCTATACATTCAGCTTCACATGTAAGTGGAGCGATGTGTTCTTTGTATATGTATTCATCTCTCTTCTAAACCCATATTAAAATTCTTCAATGTATTGGGTGATACTCTGAACCACCATTTTTTTTTTAAGACTTGGCTCTGTTAAAAATATTGACCCTGATAAAATATTGACCCTTAAGCTTTCAGTTATTTTCTTCTCAGCATGAATGAAATCAGGTAATACATTTGGAATGAGGGATAAGTAGATGTATAAAGATCTTTGTCCCATAGGCAAAAGCAAAGGAGCTTGCTACATTCCCAGATAGGAAGACTAAGGTTACTGAGAATGGAAGTTTGTGGCTACTTCAAAATCTTGATCAGGTGATATACTAAGGCAAGGAAACCTTCCACTAGAAAGGAAGTTTGGGTAGATTGAGTTTCATGAGATGATTTGGAAAGTTTTTATCAAGTATGCATGCAAAGATTCCAATAACAAGTGATAATGGACTCCTCGAAGCTCTTCACAAGCATTGTATTTGTACTAGATAATTCACACAAGAGAGAGGCGATGAGCTAAGCCCAGTATTAATTTCAAACCACCTCCCTTTTTGTTTAAAGGAAACCCATGCTGCTTTCTATGGTTGTCAAGTTTGACTGAATTTTGTCTATTTCTTTAAATAGTATCCATCCCAAATGTCAGGTAGCTTTGTCTAAACTAAAGCAAATGGTCTTTTCTTTGTTTTCTTTGTTTTATTATTATTATATTATTGTCGATCATACTCATGCACTAGTGAATATAGGGTAGTGTTGATAAGCATGTCACAATGGCATCTTTTTGCCCTTTCTGCTGTAGGTGGCTATTCTATTTCTGGTACATACTGTAGGCAAATAATTTTATCCCCTACTATGTTCCAAGAATTAAACATTTTAAAATATTCTTAATTCACAAAGTGAGAAAAAAATGCTATTTACTTTCAAAGGCAAAAGTATCTACATGGAGTCTCTGACTCAAACTTTTCCTTCGAAATCTATTTTGCTACCTATACAAAACCAGAAAATAAACACAGCTCCAAGAGAGAAAGAATAATCAAAGTGAAACTAAGAAAAAATTTTTTTTAAAATTGCAATCATTGACTCTGAAGCAGCCATGATGCTTAGAGGAAGATCTAGGGATTTTTATGTTTTATTTCGGGATTTTTTTAAAAAAGTAAAAAGCATTTAAGAGTGCTTCAGGATGCAAAAAGTTAATCAGTGTAATGACTTTCTTCATACAGGGGCATCAGCTACCCACAATCGTGGGAATACCATTTCTACACTTGTAGAGTTCCCTGGAGTTAATCCCACGTTCTAGGGTAGATTCCCTCTCTGCTGGGGACAAACATTTAATTAGGTTTCTGGAAATCAGATGTGTCTGGGGAAGACTTCAGTTTGGAACTGAATTATGTAGAGAAAACTTATGGATGTGATGCCTCCATTTCTCAGAGTGGACTGTGGCAGAGCTGTTAATAGCAGCTTACTGAATCTTTAGCTTCCTTATTTTGGCAGAGGCATCAGCTTCCTGGGTGGGCCAGTTGGGAGTGTGATTCTGGGAGTCGTTCCTGGAACTTAGCCTGAAGTCTGTTTCCTTGGCCTCTCATGATTCTGTGAGCCACCCAAATCACATAATAAAATGCTTTTCTCCTTAAAGTAACTGGAGTAGGTTCTGTTATCACAACTAAGAATATTAGTCTATCTGATAATTGCTCTTGTAAGGTTGACAACATTGGCGGCCACTTTCAACTGGGAACAAACCAGATTGTATAACAAGAACACAGGCTTGAAGGAAAATACTTTTGAAAGAGGGAGTGACCTAACTAGTTTTGACTGTATTAATTTAATGTTGTTTGGCCAATACTATCATTTGAGCCTCTAAATGATGATGTCTTCCATTTATTTCATATAAAATAAAGCCCCTATTTTTACTTAGAATATTGAGCTTGAAATAGTTTAAAATAGAGGTATTTTGACATTAGTCTAGCACTTTGATGATGACATTTCATTTTCCAAAATAGTAATCTCTGACATTGCTTCTTTAAGATGTTGATGAGAGCCTGAGATAGTATACATTTGTATAGAGAATGAAACATTCCTTGGGCATAGGGAAAAAGACCCCACAAAGCTACCTACACAAATGTCTTGGTTCCACATGAGCCCTCTTGAATCTGAAATTCTGATACTAACACCCAGACCCTGCATTTTAAAACAAAATTGGAAGTTCTGTTAGCATACTACAGTACTTGGATGAGTGTTTTAGAATACTGAGAGAAAATTGTTTTAAGAGAAATTTAACACATTTTTAAAAAAATTGTTAGAATTTGTTAATACATTGACCACCCAATTTCTGGTCCAGTAAAGTTCACTTGAAAAGTTAAACACTATGTATTAAAAAGATGTTGTTCTTCTCTCAGAGATGAAATTTTAATAGTTCTTCCAACTATCTTTTAAAATTCACAGCCAATTGTTTAAATATTCAAAGCAAACAAAAATTGAGCTTTTGACCAGCCTTTTTGAGCCATTTTAATGGTCAGAACAGTAGGAAAATTCATCTAGACTTTCCAAATTACAGAACAATTTGTAATTTTCTTCTGTTTAATTTAACATTTCTTGAGCACTTAGTGTGTGCTAGTCATTGTGCTTGACTCTAGATGTGAAATCAAATAAAATAAAGAAGGAGGCTATATTTGGTAGGGGAGATGGACACATGGACAGACGGATTTGATGCAATATGCTAAGGGCTGTGACAGGGGTCTGTATGCAGTGTGTAGGAGCACAGACCAGTACTTCTCATGCTTGACTACACACTGGAATCACTTGCAATGCTTTAAAAAGTACTGATGTCTGGCTTCTGCTTCCAGAATGTATAATGTTATCACTCTGAGATATGTGGCCTGGGCACAAAAACTTCCCTGCTGACTCTACTGTGCAGCTAAGTGGGAAACCAAGGTTCAACAGTAGGCTCTTGGAGGAGGTGATCCCTTAAGGGAAACCTTGAAGCAGATGAAGCTGGTGTCACGACTAACAGATCCATCCACATCACAATCTAACAAACCATGCCTTCAATTTACTGTTGACCAGATTAACAAAGCTAACTCATAAAGAAGAAAGCCACAGGACGGTTATCCCTCTCATATTTTAATAGTCTACAAAGCAGTTTCACATACTTGATCTCATTTGAGTTTCTCCACAGCACTGTGGGGAGTAACAGAAAAGTGGAGGGGTTGTTTTCAGAATATGACAGTAAGGTTGCTATGCACGTGAGGGAGTCTTGCTACCTAGATCTGACTGTGCAAGATTGGGCTTTTTTCCAGCAGCTGTTCTTATTCTTGGGATAAGTCAAGAAATCCAAGTTAAAATACTTTGGACTTGAATCAAAAATAAAACAAAAAAAAAGTGGAGACATCTGGAGAAAAGAATGATGCAAGGCTGTACACTTGGGTGGAGGTCAAAGGAAAGGCAAGGGATTCAGTGGCCAAAAAGCAAGCACATGGGGTTGATGGGCCATGCTACCATGACTCCGCAATAACAGTGAGCACTTGGGAAAATCAGCAGGTCATGTTGAAAACAACACATTCTGAGAAACGATGACAGATCCATTTATTTGCAACTTGGATGTAACTCATAAAAATGAACAAAGGAGGCTGCTGAAAGAAATTGTTCTACAGGAAGAGCCCTCAGAAAATGCATTCTCAGACTTATCAAAGAACATGGTCTTAAAGATAAAAAACAAAAAAACAAAAACCCGTAAAATCCAGCTGTCAATGCAGGCACTTTGCATAAGTCATTTAATCTATATGTTCACAGGTAAGAAATATATTTTTTGTCCGGTAGGATATGGGTTAGCTGTGTTTCATATCACTTGTTTATGTCATAAAATCATCAGGCTCCTTTAAAAAAAATAGGCTGCAGAGTCATGCTAAGTCATTCACCCAGGAAGAGTCTGAATTACCTAATTAGGAACAGATGGTGCAAGGGTGGTGCCATTAGGGCACAGGGAGCTGCACGCCCTTCCGGATGCATATGGAGATGAATGGGATATTAAAATTGGGACAAACCTAGATGTCAGTAAAACAAAACAATTTTGGGTAGAAAATAATTGTTTTATAGATCATCTCTGCAGCCTGTATGGAGAGGAAAATGGAAATTAGAGTCTCCTTCTTTCTTTTTGATCTCAATCATTGAAATGGGTTGCATCTCTGAAATGTTTTCCCTGACACCCACCTGCCCCTTCTCCATTTATCCCATCTCCCTCGTCTTGCAAAGATTGGTTTGGTGACTCTCTTCTATGTCCCCTCAACCCCCAATATTTAACACTCTTAGTATTCAACTCTAAATTGTGGCTGTGTTTTTATCTTCTCAGCATTTGAACTTATTTTTATGATAACTTATAACAAGTACAACTTAATAATTCATTATTAAATTCCTAGTTTAGCATTTGCATCTCCTCCTAGAAAGCTAAACATAATCGTCAGGAAGGCAGAGACTTTTTATCTAGTTTAGTGTATAGCACGTGCCTCTTTGGACCCCGCACATAATAGATACTTGTAATGAGTTTGACAGGTATAAGAAAAATGAATGAATGAATGAATGATTGAATGAATGAATGAATATAATGAGTTATTTGGCCCAGAGGCTGGATCTTCTTTCTCTCTCTCTTCCCAATATTTAATGATCTTCCTGGTCAGGAACTGAGAAGATGATACTTTCAAAGGCCAGGATAGTGACATAAATGTGAGAAGCTGACCCTGTCTGCCAGCTGGATTTGTCTCAAACCCATTTGTTTTGTCTCCATTTACTAAATATTTGTTGAGAAATTAAATGTTTTTTTGGCAGTTCCTATTTGTAGTATTTGCTCAAATTGCTCTTTCTTTATGCAACACTCTTTCTTCTTAGCCTTCATTAGTCCTCTTTATCACTTCTCCTGGAATATGCCTGTTCTACATGTCACTGCTTAAATCTATCAAAAAAGCTGGCATCCCTATTTAAGCTTTCTTATTTCAAGGAAGGCACCTTTAATTAATGGTTTAGAGACTCTAGGGGTGCCTGGGTGGTGGTGCAGTTGGTTCAGCATCTGACTCTTGGTTTCTGCTCAGGTTGTCATCTTGGGCTTGTGAAATTGAGCCCCCAATTGTGCTTCCCGCTCACTGCAGAGTCTGCTTGAGACACTCCCTCTCCATCTGTCCCTCCACACCATGCACTTGCTCTCTTTCAAATAAACAAATCTTAAAAAAAAAAAAAAAGTAGAGACTCTAGAGACAGTTGTCTACCTCCAGTATTTACTACTTATTTAGGATTTGGGCGGTTTACTCATTTTTTTGCACTTCACCTTACCCGTCCGAAAATGGGGATAATGATAGTATCTATCTCTTAAGATCATTAATAGAATTAGATGAGTAAATTTTTATAAAGCATGTAGAACAGTGTCTGGCATGGAGGAAGTTCTATAAAATTATTTGTTAAATGAAATTTTAATAATGTAAAATCAAGTAGAAGTGAGCTTGCCTGGTATCTTTTCTTCTTTGTATGACTCCTGTGCATTTGTTCCTAATGGATCCTTCAGTGTGTGCTGGTCACAGCCCTTCAAATGTGCCATTGCATAAAAACAACTCAGCAGAGAGCAAAAAGAATGCAGATTGGTGAATTTGGAGGAACATTTGATGGTGTCAGGAAAGATGATTCTGCTGTAATCTTTATTTATCATATTTATCAACATAACATTTTACATAGTTAAATCTTTATTTATTATACAATGTATCCCTCTAGAATATGAGCTTGATGAAGGCAGGCAATTTGTTTTGCTCGCTGTTAATACCCCCAGTGCTACATTTGTTTACTGTTAATATCCCCAGTGCTACATTGGGTGCTTAAGAAATATATCTTGACTGAATGAATGAATAGTGAATGAGAAATACAGCCATCGTATTTCTAGCTGAGTTTTTTTTTTTTTTAAGATTTTATTTATTTATTTGAGAGAGAGAGAAAGTGATGGAGACCACAAAGGCAGAGGGAGAAGCAGACTCACTGCCGAGCAGCCTGCCTGATATGGGGCTCGATCCCAGGACCCTGAAATCATGACCTGAACTGAGGCAGACGCTTAACTGACTGAGCTACCCAGACACCCCTAGCTGAGTTTTAATGGGTATTTGCTTGGAATTTGAAGTTATTGTCTTTGACCAAGATCTGGAATGGAGCTACTTTTCTCTTTCTTAGAATTACTATTTTAAACAGCATCACTGAAATATAATAAAAACAGTGAACTGAAGAGGTTGAAAGGGTACAATTTTATAATGTTTGACATACGTGCACACCCATGAAACCTTCACCAGAAGCAACAGTGAATATAACACATCCGTTATCCCAGATGTTGCCATGTACCCCTTTGTAATCTCTGTCCCACCCTCCCCAAGCAACCACTGCTCTATTGCCTATCACTATGAATTAGTTTGCATTTACACACACACACACACACACACACACACACACACACACAATCATTCAGTATCCTTTTTTCTTTCTGGTGTCTTTCACACAGCATTGTTTTTTTATAAAATCATCTATGCTGTTCCATGTATGGATAATCATTATCTTTTATTGCTGAATAATATGTAATTGTATGGGTATTCCATAATTTATTTATTCACTTGATGAATAGATGGTTGTTTCTAGTTTTTGCTTATTATAAATAAAGCTGCTACAAATATTCTGGTACCAGACTTTGCATGAATATATGCCTTCTTTTCTTGTGGGCATGTATTTAGGAGTGAAATGGCTAGGTTACAAGTAAATGCATGTTTTAACTTCTTATGAAACTGCCAGGCTGTTTTCCAAAGTGATTTTCCAGTTTCTCTTCCCAAAAGTTAGTGCATCATCTCACCAACACTTGGTACAATTTTCTTTTTAATTCTAGCCATTTTAATAGGTGTGTGTGTGTGTATGTGTAGTAATATTTCATGGGGGTTTTGTTTCAAGTTTTCCTAATGACTAATGATGTTGAGTATATTTTTGTTTTTGTTTGACAAATATACATCTTTGGTGAAATATTTGTTAAAATCTTTTGCCCGTTTAAAAACTTGGGTTGTTTTATTGTTATTTAATTTTGAAAGATCTCTCTATATTATGATATAAGTTCCTAATTAGATATTTGATTTGCAGATATCTCCTACTCTGTGCTTGTATTTTCAGGCATTTAATGTATCTTTTGAAGAGCAGAAATTTTAAATTTTGATGAAATCCAAATTATCATATTTCTCTTTTATGGATCATGCTTTCGATGTCACATCAAAGAAATCTCCTATGGATTGAGGCTCTTGGGAGCAAAGATATTTAAGATCAGGGAGTACTGGCTTCAAAGAGGCAGTGGGAAGGAAGGAGTTGGGAATACCATCATGAGGTATGAAGGCATGAAAGGATCAGTAGGCATCATCTTCATGTTTGCAAGGGACATCCAGGTTTCAGTTACTAGTTCTCACTTGTGGTTGCCCATTAACAATTCAGAGGGTGCTTTAATCAAATTCCCATGCCTGGGCTCCACACCAGATAAATTATATCATAATCTCTTGGGCTAGAACACAGGCAACAGGATTTTAAACTTTCCCAAAGAGACCACATGTGCAATGAGGATTGGGAATTATTGCATTAAGGCAAGGAGTTAAAGAGAATATTCTGAACAAAGTAGGGGATTAAGGGAGTGGGGCTGCTTGTGAAGCAGCAGGTCTGAGAGTTTCAAAGCAGAGTGGAGACATTGAGAGCAGGGTCAGGGTTAGGGTCAGGAAAGTCAGTTTAACATTGAAAATGGAGATAAGAAAGGTTTTTTTTTTTCCTATTATTTTCTTATTTAAATTCAGTTTAATTAACAAATAGTGTACTATTACTTTCAGAGGTAGAAATTAGTGATGCACCAGTTGCATGCAACACCCAGTGCTCCTTACATCAAGTGCCCCCCTTAATGTCCATCACCCAGTTGCCGTATCCCCCCACCAACCTCCTCCCAGAAACCCTGTTTATTTCCTAGAATTAAGAGTCTCTTATGGTTTGTCTCCCTCTGTTTTTTTTTTCTTATTTTATTTTTCCTTCCTTTCCCCTATGTTCATCTGTTTTGTTTCTTAAATTCCACATATGAGTGAAATTATAGGATATTTTTCTTTCTCTAACTATTTCCCTTAGCATAATACCCTCTAATTCCATCCATGTTCTTGCAAATGACAAGATTTCATTCTTTTTGATGGCTGAGTAATATTGCATTATGTATGCATACCACATATATATAAGAAAGTTTAAGATCACAACGGTTTTGTGGAGATTGAGTAAAGATCCAACCACTGAGTGACACAAGCATACTGGTCTGGAATGTGTGTCATCACCTGATCCTGGCTCTATCAACTCTTGGAGACTGTCATTTGAATTAGATGATTACCATGATAAGAACACTTCCACTGTTGTCTCTGTCACTGCTGTGACAACAATGATGGAGATGATACCTCTTGAATTTGTTTTTTTTGTATGTCCATCCCATCCTCTTCTAGGCTACTGTCCTCCTTTACCCGGAACATTGTGGTAACCCTTGACTGATAGCTCTGACTCTGTTCTTAACTAGCTCTAGAACAATTTGCCCAAATCAGCCAAAAGCTGAACGGTTTATTTGCCAACTCTGTTTCTTTTAGCTCTGTTTCTTGCATAATGTTTTCTAGCACTTAAAATTATGTTCACTTTATCTTAGCCTCAGCTAGAGCCTGAAGAAGAGAGAGAGGACACTGAGGGTACACAGGAAAAATTTGTTATAAGAATTTTGTTTGATTATGAAACATTTTTGCTGGATAATATAGCTTAATTTAGAGAAATCATTATGGGGGCTTTTAAATCAGATCTTGACTATAGCTGAGTCTCTTTTATAGCATCTGCGCTTTCCCAAAATTCCCTGTGAATTTCATATTTATCCTTCCTTCTACAAAATGACTTTATCACATAAGCATGTATGCCTAAACTATCTGGTTTTTTTTGTTTGTTTGTTTGTTTAGCCTGTTCCACATTTTTATAGGCAAGGGCTCATATTGTATGTAATCTTCCAGGCCTTGTTTTGTTATCCAATATTATGCTTCTAGGAGTCATCTATGTTATTGTGTGTAGTTTCAGTTCCTTCATTTTTACCATTTTATGATATCAGTTATGTGACTATGTAACTATGTGACTAACTGTGATATTATGATATCACAGTTTTATATCTCTTTTTCTTTTGGATACTGGGTGACTTTCAGTGTTATGATACTATAAAGAGGACTGCTATAAATATGTTGCATATCTTACAGTTATCTGGTACTTATAAGCAAGTACTGGGGTATATACCCAGAAGTAAAATCTCTGGGTTGTAGAGTATGCAGTGTTCAACTTTGGAAGATAAAGCTAAAAAGGGCACCAAAGAGGTTGTCCCAGTCTACACTCCCAAAAGCAGTGTGTGGGAATAGCCTTGCCAGCACTTGATATGGCCAGACTTTCTAATTTTTGCCAATCTATTACATACTAAACTTTTTGTTATTTCTTTGATTGCTAATGAAGTTAAACATCTTTTCATATATTTAGCCATTCCCAATCTGTGAAGTGTATGATCATATCAGTTTTTCTCCTGACTTGCTAGTTGTGTGTTTTTATTGTTAGTTTGTAGGAGTTTCTTGATGGATTTGGACTCCCAGTTCTTTGTCAAGGAAACAGTCTGTGTTACATATATTTTCTCTCAGTTCAGGCTGTTTTTTCTTTTCTGCTCTGTGATTTCTATTGATGAGCACATATCCTTTATTTTAATGTAGTTCATTTTTATCATATATTTTTTCTTTTAGGATTAATGATTCTGTATTTTATGTAAAAAGCTTTTCTTAACAAAAGGTCAGAAAAATACTCTCCTGTGTTTTCAACTAACTGCTTTGCTTTTCACATTGAATTTTTTGACCTACCTAGAATTAGTTTCCATGTTTCATAAGTTCAGGCATAGCTTAGAGATACTGCATGTTTGGTTCCAGATCACCACAATAAAGGGAATATCACAATAAAGTGAGTCAAATGTATTTATTGATTTCTTAGTGCTCACGAAAGTTATGTCTATAATATACTATAGTCAATTAAGTGTGCAATAACATTATGTCTAAAAACACAATGTACATACCTTAATTTATAAATACTGCTAAAAACACATACCAACCATCATCTGAGCTTTCAGCAAGTCATGATCTTTTTGTTGGTGGAAGGTCTTTCCTTGATGTTGATGGTTGCTGACTGATCAGGGTGATAGTTGCTGAAGACTGGGGTGCAGGGGTAGTTTCTTAAAATAAGACAACTATGAAGTGTGCCATATAGATTGGCTCTGCCTTTCATGAATGATTTCTCTTACCATACCATGCTGTTTGATGGCAGTTTACCCACTCTACCCATGGTAGAACTTATTTCAAAATTGGAGTTAATCTTCTCAAACCCTGCCACTGCTTTACAACTAAGTTTGTGTGATATTCTAAATCCTTTATTGTTATTTCAATAATTTTCATAGTCCATACACCAGGAGTAGATTCCATCTCAGGAAACTACTTCCTTTGTTCATCCATAAGAAAAAACTCCTCATCTATGAAAGTTTTATCATGAGATTGCATAATTCAGTCCCATTTTCAGACTCCACTTCTAATTCTAGTTCTCTTGCTGTTTCCAGCACATCTGCAGGTACTTCCTCTACTGAAGTCTTGGACCCCTCAAAGTAAGGGTTTCAATCAACTTCTTCCAAACTCCTGTTCATGTTGATATTTTTATCTCTCCCCATGAATCACAAATGTTTTTAGTGGCATCTAGAATGGTGAATCCTTTTCAGAAAATTTTCAATGTACTTCATCCAGAACCATCAGAGGAATCACTATCTGTGGCAACTACAACCTTACAAAATTTATTTCTTAGGTAATAATACTTGAAAGTCTGAATTACTCCCCAGTCCCTGAGCTGCAGAATGGATGTTGTTAGCAAACATGAAAACAACATTAATCTCATTGTACATTTACATCAGAATTCTTTGGGAACCAGGAGTATTATCAATGAGTAGTGATATTTTGAAAGTTTTTTTTTTTTTTTCTAAGCTGCAGGTTTCACCAGTAGGCTTAATAAACCATGCTATAAATGGATGTTCTGTCACCCAGGTTTTGTTGTTTCATTTATAGAGCACAGAGTAGATTTAGCATAATCCTTTTTTTTTTTTCTTTAAGATTTTATTGATTTATTTGATAGACAGAGATCACAAGTTGGCAGAGAGGCCGGCGGAGAGAGAGGGGAAGCAGGCTCCCTGCTGAGCAGAGAGCCTGATATGGGGCTTGATCCCAGGACTCTGGGATCATGACCTGAGCCAAAGACAGAGGCTTTAACCCACAGGGGGTATCATGTATTAGTCCCTAACAGGAGAGTGAGCCTGTCCTTTGAAGCTTTGAAGCAAGGCATTGACTTCTCTTCTCTAGCTATGAAAGTCCTAGATGGCATCTTCTTCCAACAGAAGGCTGTTTTGTCTGTATTGAAAAACTGTTGCTTAATGGGCCACCTTCCTTATCTTAGCTACATCTGGATAACTTGCTGCAGGTTCTCTATCAGCACTCACTGCTCTCACCTTGAACTCTTCTGTTATAGAGATGGCTTCTTTTCTTAAATCTCATAAGCCAACCTCTTTTGGCTTCAACGTTTTCTTCTGTAGCTCCTTCACCTCTCTTAGCCTTCACAGAATTCAAGGGATTTAAGGCCTTGCTCTTAAGTTTTGACTTAAGGAAAAGTTGTGGCTTAACTTCCAGATAGAAGTTGATATATCCAGACCACTCAAACTTTCCCTGCATCACTTTCCCTGTATCAGCAATAAAGTTGTTTCACTTTCTTATCATTTACATGTCCACTGATGTAGCACTTTAAATTTCCTTCAGGACTTTTTTTTTTTTTTTTTTTTTTTTTTTGCATTCAGAACTGGGCTAACAGCTTGGTGCAAGAGAACTAGCCTTTGGCCTATCTTGGCTTTCAACACGCCTTCCTCACTAAGCTTAATCATTTCTAACATTTTATTAAAATTTGACACATGTGACTTTTCCTTTCATTTAAACACTTAGAGGCCATTGCAATGATACTAATTGGCTTAATTTCAATACTGTGTCCCAGGGAATAGGGAGGGTGATGAAGAGGGAGAGAAGTGAGGGAACATGGTTCTGTCCTTAACTTCTTAAATGGAAGTTTGGCCACTGATTTAGACTTTACTTTTTTCTAAAGTAAGCATTAAGACTATAAATTTCTCTCAAAATATTTGCTCTGTCCTATGTTTTGATATTTTTATTCTCATTCATTTCTAAGTATTTAATATTTTTCATTATGATTTCTTTTTTTGGCTGAATCATTTTCAAATGCACTTTAAACAATTTATAAATATATAGAGTTTTAAAAATTTGTTCTTTATTAACAAATTCTAATTTATTGGCATTGGAATTGTGGTCAGAGAATGCATTTTGTTTGATATTGATCCTTCGAAATGTATTGAGTCTTGTTTTACAACTTAGTGGTGTGTCCCATATGCCATTCTATTCCTATACAGAGGAATTTTTAAGATGGGTAAATAGGCCCCATCTCCCACTATAGAAACAGAAGGGGCCCTTATTTATTCTTTGTAGAATAAGGTTATACATGTTAAGCTTACCTAATAATATCCCTTTGTCTTTGGTTTTGAATTATGTGGAAATGGGGTCAGTTCAAGATTTTTCCCAGCCAATATGGAGGAGTTGGGAGCCCAGTGGTATGATAACAAGAACCCAATAGCAACAATATCAGTTCCTGTCCTCTGTTCTTATAACTGTGTCCCTTGGTTTTCTGTCAGAGATTCATTCTCCACTCTTCTGTTGGATGCTCTGAGTTATTGATATCTTGTCAATTCATTCCTTTTCTGTTTAATTAAACAAAAGTCAGTCTCTATTGCTTAAAACTGAGGACCCTGGCAATTATAAAAAGGTAATACTTCTGAGGCAATTATAGTATATGAATTTTTGTTTTATTTCACTTTGTTGGCATTATTTATTTTCCTCATATGACAGGTAAAGAGACTCAGGCTTTAGGAGTTTAAATAGCTTGTCCAGTGCCACAGAGGTTGTCAATGGTAGAGCCAGGGTGCAAGCCAGCTCTGCCTGATTCTTGAACCACTACTCATAACCATTTCATACATTCATTCAGTAGGTAACTTGTATGTATTTTTCCCTGAATCTAATGTTCTATAAACTGAAAGCATCAAATAGATTGCCAAATATAATCAAGGAGTAGCTTAGGTACTGAGAGGTCAAAGAGCAGATGCTACAAATATTCATGCCTTTTTACATTTTAAGAGGAAAAAGTACTTCTTTCAGGCTTTTTATTTAATACATGCTGTGAGATGAATTTTTAGAAACTGACCTTCTCCTCCCCATTGACTCCCCTTCTTCTCCCCTAACTCGGCAAATTTGCCACACGTGCCTTGGCAGCACAAACAAGCATCACACAGAGGGACTGGTGACTTAACATACTTCATCCTCTCCCTGGCCCAACAGAGGGGTCCTTTTAGGTCATGGGCCCCTTTTCTTCCTGAGGGTTTATTGACAGTTTGTGTGTTCATGCTCATTAAGTAACTTCTAGCAACCTTGGCTAAATAAATTGGTAAAAGGCTGAACTCATAGTCAACATTGCTTCATAACACACACATGCAGAGCTCATAATATATGTGACAGTTGACTCACTTAAATCACCCAATTAATTTTTTGTAGTCTTGTATAAATATAATAAAGTGGCTATAGAAATGAAAGATGTTTTCAAGTTAAATTTGACTCCACTGAACTCATAGAATCAGAGTTAACTTATATTTTATTTTAGGTGATTTTACAGAAAGTTGTTTTAAAGGCAAAATATTCTTGAAAGGTTGAAGTTATTTCTGTCCCCATTTTTTTTTAAATTGCTGTCATGAAAAGCCCACTGATTTTATAATCTATTAATTTGCAGTGGAAAACTATGCTTTTGTTGATGTAGAAAGTTTACTCTACCAATAATGCACATATATGTATATAACTCTTAACCTCATCTTAAATACGTTTGGTGTCAAATCACCCATTACCAGCATATAAAGTTATTTCTTGGCTTTTCCCACTAGCAGAATACTTTGGTGCCTTAAGTGGTACATTCACACTCAAGTGGAATAGAGCTGTGAGGACCCTTTGACAAGAAGTAGTGTAGGTAAGTGCTAATAGTATTTGTCTCTCTTCTTGCCAATGGAGATGAGACATTATGCCACAACAATCCAGATTTTATTAGAAGAGAGAAATAAATAGGGTCCCACAAATGATGGCCAGGTACACAAATCAAATTAAACTCTTCTCAGTCAACAGGGGTTGTTGTTTTTTGTTTTTGTTTTTGTTTTGTTTTGTTTTTTTTGTTTTGTTTTTTTAAGATTTTATTTATTTATTTGACAGACAGAGATCACAAGTAGGCAGAGAGGCAGGCAGAGAGAGAGAGGGAAGATGAAGCAGGCTCCCTGCGGAGCAGACAGCCTGATGTGGGGCTTGATCCCAGGACCCTGGGATCATGACCTGGGCCAAAGGCAGAGGCTTTAACCCATTGAGCCACCGAGGCGCCCCTGTTTTTGTTTTTTTAAAGGAGTAGAAGGAGAATATAGGGTTAAGAGCAAACTGTTAATTTAAGTTGTCACATACTAGTTGAATTGTTCTGGTAAAAATAATGGCGTTTTTCATGTGACTTAAAAAGCCATGAAAATTAGGCAAACAATATAAATAAGAGAAGTATCACAGAAGTCCTAGGGAAATCCATTTTGGGGTGAAAACCAAGAATATCTCATTCTCAGTATTTCTGTTGTTATTTTCTGAGACTAAAGAGGCAATCTGTGGGACTTGTGTATAGGAATATATAGGAATACATAGGAATTTATAGGAAATAGGAACATATAGGAATATATAGGAAATAGGAATATATAGGAAATTAAGTAGAAAAGTCTAGGAAGTGGGCATGCAAAAAAGGTATTTTGATCATCCTTTAATTTTTTTTTCATTAAATATGGCCTCTGAAGGGAATCTGATGGTTTATGCATTGTTTCATGCTGGCTCAGGCTCTGTTTATGTCAGACAAATGAAGTAATAGATTGACTATTCTTTGGCTAATGTCAGCAGCCAAATTAATCAAACAGAAGGAGGAGTAGCAAAGATTGCCAATATATTTATATGGAAATAACTGAAGAAGAAAAGAAAGGCACAGTTGTCCACCTTACTTGTTTCATGTTTCAAGCTGAGTACATTGGTATGTTATATGACATTTTTATAGCTAAAATCCCCAAATTAGCCAATGGTGGACCTCCATCTCCAATGTTTTTTCTGTGTTCCATTTTCTTTCCATCATATACCACTGTAATCCATGTGACTGAGTTGGGTGACTTATTTAGCAAAATGTGCCTCTTTTCTGAGTATTTTTTTTAACTTTCTCAAAAACTCACTGTTTATTTAAAATTACTGTTTCCTAATTAGTGCTAAATAAAAGTAATGCCCTCTGAACAATTAAGAATTTAGAAATGACTTTATCTGTACATTTTCCTCCCTCCATCTGTTGCTATTTATTATTATTGAAGTTTTAATGTTTTGGCAGTACAACTGGTTATTTCAAAAGCATTTCTAAGATTTAATCATAACTCATAGTTGAAAGATATATTGAGGCATAATAATATCTATTTTTCTCAACCACTAATGCTTTACATAAACACTTCAGACTATTTAAAATCCTGATATTCATTTGTATTCTTTTTCTGAGTCATAAACAGCATGGACTAGTTTATCAGAGTATTTACTGAATTAATATTCTATTTCTCTAGATTCTCTTCCTTGGTATGCTACTGAGATCATTACCCTCAACCCCCGTCTTCCATATTCTAAAAGGACACTGGCTATGACTCACATAATGAGAGTCTCTTGGGACTCCTTGTGTTTCCTCTATAGATTTCATCTATAAGATGGAAGGTTCTTTGGAGAAATTACTTGAAAAGAAAGAGCACTTTTCCTCCATTACTATTTAACTTAGGATTTTTATTAGTAAGTCCATGCTTTTGGATCAGACAATGAGCTGATCCCCCTCTGTCACTGTCTTTGTCTCTCTCTCTCTCTCTCTCTCTATGTGTGTGTGTGTGTATGTCTGTGTATACACACATATATAGTAAAATCTATAATATATATTATATAACCTTAATATATTAAATACATAGCATAAATAAAATGTTTGTATTATAAATATATTATAATTATATATAATTATATATTATATATAGTCATATATAATATTTATATTATATTTTATGTATTATATTTATATTATATTATATTTATATATTATATATTATATATGTATTTATATAAACATATATTATATTTGCATTATATTATATTTATTTTATATTTATATTTATTTATATTATACATAACATATTACATATATTATATATTAAATTTATATTTATATATTACATAATATATAAATATATAAATATGCTCTAATATAGATATGAGTGGGTATGTGTCCTTCAAATAATATTCATAAACAAATTTTGTTTACATGCATCTGTTTTTTTCACGTTTGAAAAAGTATAAATTATGGTATTCCTTTAGTGTTTCAGATTAAATCTTTTATATGCTACACAAATTTCTAGGCACTAGGATGCAGCAGCAGCAGCAACAAGAATAATAACAACAAAGCCCCAAAACTAAAAACCAAATAAGAACCCCCCCAAAAAAAAAACCCCAAACTTGTCCTCCTGGAATCTATGTATATTCTATGAGAAGAGGGCAGACAATAAACAAATAACCAAACATAAGAATACTGTGTCAGTTGCTGATAAGTGCTGTGAGAGGGAAAAAAAAAAAATAGTGTATGGAGAATGAGGGGTGTGTGTTGATTTCTATTTTATGTTGGATTGCCATGCAAGGTAGCTTTTGACCAGAGTACTGAGGAAAGTTAGGGAGTAAATGGTTTATTCAATACATTCCCAAATAGAGTGACTAGCAGGTGTGAAGTCTCCGAGATGAGATCTTGCTTAGCATATAGAGGAATGATAAGCAACTAGTATGGCTGTTGTGAAGTGAACTAAGGGGACTGTAGAAGGGGATGAGGATAAAGAAGTATCAAGGGTGCAATTCACAGGCCCTTTTAGGTTCATAGGACTGAGTTCATTTTTTTATGCTTAATGAGTTGGGAAACAAGTGACAGTGACATGATCTGATTTAAATTTTAAGACAATCATACTGGCTGACAGAAGTGGGGAAAAAGTAGTGATATCATTATTGAGGTTCTCCGTTTGAGAGACCATGGTCCATAAAAACACTCTTTGAGGTCTATATTTCTTTTGAATGTGCAAGAAAGCAAGAACCAAAATTTTAGGTATGATATTGAAGTTGAATAGTTTTTTGTTCTCACTTGGACTCCTCTTGCTGATTTCTCCTTATAGGTGGTGAAAATGACAGCATGTTGGTTCATAAATGAGGCATGAATATGGATTGAATCAGGATTGAATAACTAAAGTGAACATGTGTCTTCATAGTTTGTACCATATGGAGTTAGGTGCTCTAGAAAATGTGTACGAAAGCACAAAATCAGGGAATGAAATAGTTGTCCAAGCTATTCCCCCTATTTAATTTTCTATTCTAAACTACTCCTAAGCACAAACTGAATTTAATTTTGCATGAATCCTTTTCTATGATCACCCTTAAACTATAAACACAGGAAAAAATATTAGATATAATACCATATAAACTAAGAAAACCCATAGTCAAACACACAGAAAAGGTAATCTCTAAATCCAAATGCCAGAAACTAACATATAGTTCAAATCCAGAAGGAACCTTGAAGTGATGCTCAGAGGACTATAAGATATAGCCTAAAGTCTCTTGAGGACAGGCCATTAGAAGAGAAATCCCCGTAGACAGACCTAGGCAAGAACAAAGAAATGTTGCTGATTTATTCTGGACAAAATTATACATAATTTCATGAGGGAAAAATCAGGAACCTAAGTCTGCACCAAAAGCAAGTGTGTGGTCAAAATTTATAGCCAATGCATAAAGTAGGAATAACAAGCTTTGAAATTAATTTTAAAAACTTGTCTGAGATCAGAAGAATACACTGGACTGTTAGGCTTAAGGAAACAAATGAAAAAAGTTCAGTCACTCTCTAAGAATAATTCTACACCCCTGGATACATGGGGCAAAGGAAAAAAAATGAACTACTCACTAAAGATGAGAGAGAGAATGAAAAAGAATATGACTATAAGATATTGAGAAATGATGATATTAGAATAATTTGAAAGATATTAGTAAGTAGGTTTACAGTTCTTTAAATATAATATTAAAGTAATTGAAGAAATAATAATTTGATATAACGACAAATCATAAATGCTAATGAAACAAGAATAGTTGAAAAATAAAATGAAACTACTTGAAATAAAAATGTAGTCATTGAAAGGACAAAACCCTCCATGAATGCATAAATTGAATATAACTGAAGAGAGAATTAATAACCAGAGTTCTGAGGAAATTATTTGGAATGAAACATAGATATACATAAATTTAAATTATGAAGAAGTCAAGAGACATGGAAAACAGCATGATAAGGTTCAAGATACTTTTACTAAGAAAGACTTTCATGGAACAGTGATAAAAAGAATTTGATGAGCAACAGTCTTCAAGAAATAGAGACCGAATTATTTAGAATTGAAGAAAGACTTGAATTCTCAGATTACAGAAGCATACTTTTTCTGAAATAGGATAAACAAAACAAATTCACATGGAGAAACAGTATAGTTGAATTTGGTGCAGAATATCAACTTCAAAGAGAAAATCTTAAAAAGCAGCAAAAATGGAAAATAATGTTACCAATAAGCATGATAAAAATTTATTTCTCATAAGTAATTAGAGGAGCAAAAAAGTGGAGAGATATTTTCAAAATTCTGAGGAAAACAAAATGTTAACCTAGAGCTCTATATCCAGCTACACAATTATTCATGAATGAAAGGCAATGAAAGAGAAAAATTCTCAGATAAAGAATGAGTAAGCTTGCAACTCACAGAGTTTTGTTAGAGATCTTCTCATTAGGACCATCAATAAGATTAAGCCCAAAGAAAAAGAATGCAATACAAGAAGCAGTGGTGAGCTTAAATGTTTGTAAACAAGTGGATGGATATAAATACACTTCACTGTAAAAACTTAAAATTATAGTGATTATTTTAAGAGGGTTTTAAAAACAACTTAGAAGAAGATTTGACAAAATTCAACACACTATTATGATAAAAACATTCAACCAAGAGGAACAGAAATGAACTTCCTTAACCCAATAAAGGGCATCAATGAAAACCTCAGCTAACATTATGCTTGGTGGTGAAACTCTGAAAACTTTCCCCTAGAGATCAGTAGTAAGACAAGGATGTCCACTTTACCCAGTTCTATTTAGCACCATGCTAGAGGTTCTAGCCATGGCAAGTAGGAAAGAAAAAGAAATATAAGGCATCCAGATAGGAAACGAAACTGTCTCTATTTGCAGATGACATTATCTTGTATATAAAACAAAACAAAACAAAACAAAACAAAACAAAACTTGGAAATCCAGAAAATACAATTAAAGTTAATAAAGTTCAGCAAAACTGCAGGAATCAAGATCAATATACAAAATCAATTTATATTTTTACACAGTAGGAATGAGCAATCCAAATATGAAATTTAAAAACATTTTATTTGCAGTATAGCCAAAAAGCATAAAGCAAAGAAGTATAAAACTTATATTCAGAAAGTCACAAAATATTGTTAAGTTAAGAAATACCTAAATAAATGGTAAGACATCCCATGTTCATGGATTAGAGGACAATATTGTTATGATAATAATGTTTTCAAAGTGATCTACCTATAGACTGGATGTAATCCCAGTCAAGCTTCCACCTGGGTTCTTTGAAAAAATTGACAAGTTGTCCTAAAATTCATATGGAAATTCAAGGGACCAGAACAGTGAAAACAATCTGGAAAAAGAACAACATAATAGGAGAACTCACACTTCTCAGTTTCCAAATTTATTACAAAGCAATGTTAATCAAGAGAGTGTGGCACTGGGACTCCTGGGTGGCTCAGTCAGTTAAGCGTCTGCCTTCAGCTCAAGTAATGATCCCAGGATCCTGGGATGGAGCCCCACATTGGGCTCCCTGCTCAGTGGGGAGTCTGCTTCTCCTCTCCCTCTACCCCTCCCTCCACTCATGGTCTCTCTCTTTTAAATTAAAAAAAATCTTAAAAAAAATGTGACTGTGGTATTAATATAGGATAGACATACAGATCAATGGAATAAAGGGCAGAATAAAGTAAAACCATGTGTTTATAGTCAATGAATTTCCAGCTAATGTGTCAAGACCATTCAATGAGTATAAAAGTCTTTTCAACAAATGGTGAGAACCGAATAGCCACAGGCAAAAGAATGCATTTGGACCCTTACCTCACATTGTACATATAAATTAATTGAAAATGGACCAAAGATCTAAATATAGAAGCTAAAACTATAGAATTCATAGAAGAAAATATCAGAGTAAATCTTATGCTCATATTTGACAATGGATGCTTAGATATGACACAAAAGCACAAGAAACAAAATTAAAAATAGATGAATTGGATTTCATCAAAATTAAAAATCTTTCATATTTCAAGGATACTAACAGGAATTTGAGAAAACAACCCACAGTATGGGAGAAAACATTTACAAATCATAGATTTAATGAAGACCTTTTATCTAGAATTTATAAAGAAATTTTTCAACTAAATTATAGAAAGAAAAGTAATTAAAAATAGGCAAAGGATCTGAATAGATATTTCTCCAAATAAGATATACAAATGACTAATCAGTACCTGAAAAAATGCTCGAAGTGAATCTGGAAAATGCAAATTAAAACCCAAATGAGATACTACTTCATACCTATTAAGGAGACTATAATCAAAATGACAGATAATTTCAAGTGTTAGAGAGGATGTGGTGGGAATCTGAACTGCTAGTTTGTAAAAGGTGATGTAAAAGTAAATGTAAGTTGAAGATATAAAATAGTTTGGCTGCCCTTGAGGATATTCTGTCAGTTCCTCAAAAGGCTAAATAGAGAATTATTTGGGATCCAGCAATTCCATTCCTAGCTATGTGTATACCTAAGAGAAGTGAAAATATATATCCTCACATAAACATGTACATGTTCAAAGCAGCATTCTTCATAATAACTAAAAGTGGAAATGACTTATATGTCCATCAGCTGATGGGTAGTATATAAAATGTGATATATCCATACAATGGAATATTCAAGCAAATTAGAGAATCAAAGTTCTTGTACATGCTGCCACCTGGGTGAACTTGAGAACTTCTTGCTAAATGAAAGTCAGACACAAAGGAACACATGTATAATTTGTTTATATAAATGTGCAAAGTAGACAAATCTATAGAGACAGAAATTAGATTAGTGCTATCCTAGGGCCAAGGGTAGACTTATTTTAAGCGATGTGGAATACCTTTTTAGAGGTGATGAAAATGTCCTAGAATTTTTTGTGGTGTTGGTTGCAGAGCTCTGTGAATATATTAAAAGGCTATGAATTATATAACTTATTTATTTAAGTTGGTTTTTTTTTAGTTAACAGTCCTTTTATTTTTTATTTATATTTGAATTTTTAAAATTATTTTTATTAATATATAATGTATTATTTGCCCCAGGGGTACATGTCTGTGACTCATCAGGGTTACACATTTCACAGCATTCACCATAGCATATAACATCCATAGTGTCCATAACCCCACCAGCCTCTCCCTAGCCCCCAACTCCCCAGCAACCCTCAGTTTGTTTTCTGAGATTAAGAGTCTCTTATCATTTGTCTCCCTCCCAACCCCATCTTGTTTCATTTTTTCCTTCCCTACCCCTCACAGCCTCCCACCCTTGCTTCTCAAATTCCTCATATCAGAGAGCTGGTGCAGCCACTCTGGAAAATAGCATGGAGAGTCTTCAAAAAGTTGAAAATAGAGCTACCCTATGACCCAGCAATCACATTACTGGGTATTTACCCTAAAGATACAAATGTAGAGATCTGAAGGAGCACGAGCACCCGAATGTTTGTAGCAGCAATGTCCACAATGTCCACAATGTCTACAATAGCCAAACTAGGGAAAGAACCTTGATGTCTATCAACAGATGAAAGGATAAAGAAGATGTGGTATATATATACAATGGAATACTATGCAGCCATCAAAAGCAATGAAATTTTGCCATTTGCAACAACATAGTTGGAACTAGAGGGTATTATGTTGAGCGAAATAAGTCAGTCAGAGAAAGACAATTATCATATTTATTTAAGTTTTTATTCAAATTCCAGTTAGCTATTATATAGTGTAATATTAGCTTCAGGTATACACAATATAGTGATTGAACACTTCCATACAATACCCATGCTCATCACAAGAGCACTCCTTAATCCATATCACCTATTTCACCCATTACCCCACTGACCTCCCCTCTGGTGACCATAAGTGTGTTCTCTGTATTTAAGAGTCTGTTTCTTGGTTTGCCTCTCTCTCTCTTTTTTCCTCCTTTGCTCATTTTTTTTTGTTTGTTTCTTAAATTCCACATGTGAGTAAAATCATATTGTATTTGTTTTTCTGACTGACTTACTTCATTTAGCATAATACTCTTTAGTTCCATCCATGTCATTGCCAATGCCAAGGTTTCATTCTTTTTTATGGCTGAGTAATATTCCAGTGTGTGTTTTTGTGTGTGTGTGTGTGTGTATAAATATTTACCACACCTTTTTTGTCCATTCAGTAGTCAACAGACACTTGTGATATTTTCCAGAAATGGGAGAAGTTATTTGCAAATGTTTATCTGATATAAAGGGTTAGTATCCAAAATATATAAAGAACTTATAATATCCAACACCCCAAAATGAGTAATCAAACTGAAGAATGGGCAGAAGATATGAATAGATATTTTTCCAAAGAAGACTTACAGATGGCCAACAGACATGAAAAGATGCTCAACATCAATCAGCATCAGGGAAATACAAATCAAAACCACATGAAATATCACCTCACACCTGTCAGAATGGCTAAAATCGACAGCACAAGAAACAAGTGTGGTAAGGATATGGAGAAATTAGAACCCTCTTACACTGCTGATGGGAATGCAAACTGGTACAGCCACTCTGAAAAACACTATGGAGTTTCCTCAAAAAGTTAAAAATAGAACTACCTTATGATCCAGTAATTTGATACAATCAAAGGAATACTTGCACCCCAATACCTTATAGCAGCATTATCTACAATAGCCAAATTATGGATTTCTATACTTCAAATGGGTTCATTGTATGATATGTGAATTATATTTCAATAAATCTGTAGAAAAAGTAATTAAATACTAGGCATGAACATGGGAGGTTTTGGGGAAAAGATTTTTTTAAAGAATTTGTTTTTTATATCGCTCAAGAAAATTAATATTGATTAATTAGGCTGTTAATTTGAGCCTATATGCTAAAATTTTGAGCTCAACAACTAAAGAATAGAAACAAGATAGTTAACATAAACTAGTAGCAGGAGGAAAGGAAATGACTAGATCTGAACTAGTAGAAGGTAGAAAAAAGAAAATAAAAAGCAATGAAAAAACATAAATTCCCAAATATAAGCATTTACAAAGTGCATAAATCATCTAAACTTGCCTTTTAAAAACTTTGATAATGAATAAGAAAAAATATTTTCTAGAAAAGACATTTCCAAAGCATAATGGGGCAGAGAAGCCAAAGATGGAAGGATACAAAAGAATCTCATGAGTAAATGTTCATTAAAAGAAAGCTGGTGTAGCAATAATAATAGACAAAATAGACTTCAAGTCTTAAAGAACTCTCATTTTCATTACTTAGTGATACAAGTGATGTTTTTCTAGGAAAATAGAATAATTTTCAATACCTAGAAAATAGTTGAAAAAGGTGTCCATAATATGTAATACATAATACCATTATGTAAATGTATGTAAATACGTAAAACCATTAAAAAGAATATAGTAAGAGATTTTAACTCAGCTTTCTCAGAAACTGATAAACCAAATAAAAAATAGTAAAGTTAGAACATATTTGAGCAACAACTTCAATCTAATGTGCATAAGGAGAACTATGTGTAACTTGTCAATGCACAGTCTTTCATAGCATTCCTGGAACATTAAAATAAAGATTAAAAAACTAAACACATATTGGAACACAAGGGAAATCTCCACAAATACCAGTCAGTATCTAAGTAGATGATGTTCATTGATCACAATGAAATAAACATAGAAACGAGTAAGACACGTAGCCCTACTCCCTCATCTATGTTTAAAGAAGACACAAGTCCAAATAACTTATGGGTGAAAATAAATCATAAGGGTGATTGTACCGCATTTAATACTGAATGACAGTGAAAACACTCTGTGCCCAAACTTGTGAGACACCACTAAAGCAATATATCGGTGGCTGGTTATAACCTTAGGTATTTATGTTAGAAAAGAAGATATACTGAAAAGAAGTTAGGATTCACTTCAAGTAGAAACAACAAGAATTAAAATGGAGTAAATTTTCATAATGTAGAATGAAGGTGAAATAACTTCATTTTATTAAATTATTGACATCTGTAGTCCCTCAGATAATTTAGGAAATAACATAGGACATATACACAGGATCTTGGGCATTCTCCATTTCTTCTCAGTCTTCCTTATCACCCACAAGGAAAAAAAGTCATACTTTATTGCTGGTATTAGATGTGGAAAAATAAAAGAAGCATAAAAAACCCAAATTATTGCCCAAAATCAAGAAGTTAATACCAGAAATTGATGCTATTACTGCTGCCAATACCATTGCAATTACTTCCTCTTTAAAAAATGGGCTCAGAAAAAAACAAAAAATACTGGGCCTGGACGCCTGGGTGGCTCAGTCAATTATATGTCCAACTCTGGATTTCAGCTCAGATCATGATCTCAGGGTCCTAGGATCAAGCCCTGAGTCAAGGCTTGTCCATCCTGGACCTGGAGCCTGCTTGAGGTTCTCTCTCTCTCTCCCTCTGCCCCTACCCCCCCAAACAAACAAATAAATAATTAAAATATTATTTGGCTTAATATTGATAAATTGATTTTTAAAGATCAGTTTCTTTAATGAATCTTAATGAACAATATTTGAAATAGTATAAATAATAATTTTGTTAAGAAAACAAACATCATGCTATGTGAGGCAGAACTCAGCACAGTGTGTAATGAGCTTTGTTTAGTATTATAAAATCTATGACAATTTTTACATAGGGTATATAAAAGAGTTTAATAGTAAATTTTTTGAGCTTGGTAATTGAAGGCAATAATAAAGGCCTGGTTCAAATTATTCTTTCTCTTTTATTGACTATATTTAACTTATTAGCCATTTACATTTTAGTTTATCATACACATTGTGTTTATCAGTAATAAAATGGCTTTAAAATACTGCAATTTGGACTTTCTTTTCCTTTTTTGTTGCTTTTTCACAAATATACTTTGTGACATATGAGTGAGAATTTACTATGCTCTAAATAACTCTTAGCTCTTCAAATAAAACATTGTATCCTTTATTCTGAAAGATAGCTGATACTTTTTAAAAAATTATTTGGCTATTTCCTATATGTTATACTGTGCTAAAGATCATGAGATTTGTGTCCTAGCTCAATCACTAAATAGCTCTGTAACTCCAAGAAAGAAAAATCTGTGAACCATTGTTTTTGAGCTATAAAACAGGACACATACCTCACAGGATTATACTAGGAATTAAATTAGATAATATGTGTGAAAGTCACTTCTGAACTCCCAAGCAGTTTGTGATGCTGTCACCATTATCTAGATATTTGATAGGCTTAATTGGTTTTCATCTGCATATTTACTGAGTAAAGGCACAGCATTTTATTGTCACTGGTTCTATAAACCAAGAGGATATGGAAATCCCAGAACAGAAAATTAAAGCAGCAATTCAGATTTTTGCTCCCCTAACTTCATTCTGTGATTCCCAAGATGATTTGAGGGAAAATGCCAGAAACAGATCCATAAACTGCCCAGGAGACACCTATAAACACAAAACAAAACCAGACTTACGTCAGAGCAGGTGATCAAAACACTGGACAAGTTCAGGATGGAAAAGTTTGCGATCCCAGATGGTCTCCATCTAAGGGGCATTGTGTACAGAGTGATAAGTGACGGGGAAACCTGTGGCCTACATGTGCAAGTCATCTCTGAAAACCAAGGACGTGCAGGTGGCTGGTTCTGGATTGAACACTATACCTGTCTTTGTAACCATGTCTGAAACGCTCTGCACTGCCTTTCATCAGGGCTTCTTGACAAGCTTTGCAGACACCCCTGCAGCTTTTAGGGGAGATGTTAAACCCATTTTGAAGAGAGAAATCTTAGAGTATCCTGATAAAATAAATGTTTGAGGGTCACACGGTGGGTTGGAATAGAACAAAGACATTCTGATAGTCCTCTCTGAGTCAATATGGTGTACAGCTTGTTTTTTATTTTTATTAAAACCAATCTCTGTTTAAATTTGTCTTAGAAATTAAACAAACATTTATAAAGCACTTACTATGTGTGAGACAATATGCAAGGCCTGAGGAATACACAGAAATGAGTACAGACTAGTTCCCGCATAAAAGGAATTTATATGTAAGGGATACAAAGGCATCCATTCATAACTTGCAAAAAATGTAAGCATTGTAATAGTGGCATAAATAAATGTTAGGTGAGCATAAGAGACAAAGTAATTTTGGCAGAATATTTGTGGAAAGCTTCATGGGATAAATGGCGATAGAACAGTTAATTGGAATTTTATAGAAGCCTAAGGAGAAAGGAAACCGTGCAGATAGGAGTCATGTAAGTAAATGTGCATTTATGTGAAAATTTATGACAAATTTGTAAATTAGCCAATTGTTTGGGATTAGTAAATAGTCTGAAGTGACTAGATTGTAGAGCGTAAAGACTAAGAAACAAGGATGATTATGGAAATTAAGTAACTTAGAAAGGGTAAGCGGGAGTTGGATTGTGAAGATCTTGAAACTGAAAAGGAATTTGTTTTCCATTCCATGGGAAACGGGGCAGGGATGGGAGACAAGAAATGAATGTGAGTGTCATCATTCTGGTGGAAATGTGGTCGGTGGACTAAAGACGGAGGGACAGAAACAGAGAGGGCAGTTAAATGACTGCTGTAATGAATCATTGAGAGATGGTCCTTGAAAGGTGGAGTCAGACATTTTAGGCATAGGATATATCTTCTCTCTGATTAAATCCTGAGGTTTGGAGAGGATGAAAATTGAACATAACTTCAAGGCTTTTAGCTGGTAACTGAGTGGATCATGATTCTATTAACGAAGAAAAGACAGATCTAAGATGTGAAAGAAAATATTAATTTAGCTTTGGTATTTTAAGTTGCATCGTGCACCATTAAAAAGAAGACTAGTATGAAGTCACAAATTAATCTCGATTTAGATAGAAAAATCCCCTGTTTTCCTGTAAGATTGGTAGGTCCTTGGGTAAGAGTGAAATTGGAGTATTACATTCCATATGTTAAATATTTAAAAGTTATACATCAAGGAGGGCCTGGTTGGCTCAGTCACTTAAGCAAGGAGCCAACTCTGAGGTCACAATGATCTCAGGGTTGCATGGAACCTGCTCGTGATTCTCTCTCTCCCTCTCCCCCTGCTACTCCCTGTACTCTCTCTCTCTCAAATAAATAAACAAAATCTAAATAAATAAATAAATAAATAAATAAATGTATGTCACAAATCAAGCCACAAACTGTTAAGTATCCTTTAACCTCCTGTTGTGACCAAATTGCCTTCATGTCAACCTTGATGGCTAGGTTTGAATTAGAATTCTGCGCTAAAATGTGGAAACAGTAGCTTCGGAAGAGCTTTCCATCTCTGACAGTTCTTATCCTGGCCCTATCCACAGAGCATGGGCCTCAGGTGCCCTTTTGGGAGGCTCCAGCCTGCAGCTTAAGCCCCGTCCACACCTTCACTGCCTATATCCCTCTTCTCACAAACAACCACTTGGCCATCGTAGTATTTGGGATGCATTGCACACATGAGAGGGGGAGTCCCAAATTCTAGAAGAAGGCACTCAGCCGCTGGAAGCAGATTCTGCGAGATTCAGACAGGAAATTATGAAGTGCTGGGTCCTTGGAGTGTAGTTTAGGTAGGAGGGTGTCGGCCTATGGTGAGCAAATCCTATTGGGCTCGCAGACTACTTACCCTGTGGAGGGCAGAGCAGGTGTCTAAAGCCTGGGGTCCAGTAGAGGGCTCCCCTTGTCCTGGTCTAAAGACGGTGATGAGAAGATGCTCCAAAAGTAGATTTGGAGACTCACATGCTCAAGGAAGCAAATGAAATAGACTCCGTAGAGAAAGAAAGGAGATGGAACCATAGAACCTCATTGAAGACATAAAGAATCTGAAGATGGCGCTGAGAGGAGTGGAGGGAAAGGTAACATAAACAGTGTTCCCTTTCAAGAATTTTACCACAAGAAACAACAGCTGGAGGAAAAGCTTACAAAGGATGAAGAACTGAGAAGAGTTTTTAGTTATTTAAAAAATTGAATTTTTAAAATAAGAGCGGAGGTCAGTTTTTCTTGTTAAAGTATCTTGTTGCAGCTGTAAAAGATCACCAAAATGAGACCCCGAGGTAAAATATACAGTGCCATTTAGAACAAGTTTAATTGATTAAACCTAGAGCTGTAAACACAATGACAGTAAAAATATAAATGAGGCCAGAAATATCCTTTTTTTTTTTTATGAAAAAAGGCTCTACTGACTACCTTAATGCCAACTTTAATGAGTAAAGTTTGGAAATAGAAGAGAGAGTTTCTGTAAAGGATGGAGGTTAAGGTATTTCCATCAATACCCTAATGTTGATTTCTTAATGTTATTTTGTCCAACTTTATATATGAAGTGGGAATGCCCATGCTTCTGGGAAGGAAAGACAGAGCAAGCATACTTTCTGAAACTGCCGCTCTGCTGAGAGAACAGAAGAGTATAAATGCCCCAGCATGGGGCTGCTGGAGCCTCACTCCGTGCATTGGACAGACATATGCAGCTAACAGAACACACCATAGAATCACCCACAGGGAATTTCAAGTATTTTAGTGATAAAAACAATAGATCAGGGTATATAGGCTGGGAGTCCAAAGGTCCTAGGATTTAGCCTGATTTTGCCCCTTGGCTGTTTATAAACCAGTATAAAACATTCAGCTTACAGCCTGAGTTTCTTCATTACTATGTTGGGTTATGGGTTTTCCCTGCCCCTAAAGCAATCTGTTGGTCTTACAATTTCTTTCTTGGAAATGTATAAAACTATTAAAATGCTGAAAGCAGGGCCAGATGGGAGGGTGAGAGCCCCAAAACTCAGCTGCCCATTTACACCTCTCTTCCCATTTCTGATGCTTTTTCAGAAGGCTCCTAAATGTCTCTGTGTTGCACGGTTGGAAAATATTTGAACTAGATAATCTCCAAGATCCATTCCAAATATAAAATCCTATGACTCTACTAAGTCAGGTACAACTTTGCACATGAGGTGGGGCTTGAGTGGGCCTTTGAAGCTGAGCGTATATTTGGATTAGGGGTAGGAAGAGTGAAGATATTTAAAACAGGAAGAGGAGCATAATAAAAGAAATAGTGAAAGGAATAATACTGGTTTCCTTGGCAGAGGATGTGTGGAATAATAAAGAGATTTTTCTAACTAAACTGTGGGGATTGTAAGGTAGATCAGTGGGAAATAAAATTTAAGTACAGGGCACTTGATTTTCATATGAGAGAAATGTTATTCCTGGAGACTTTGTACAACCTAAAACTCAAATAATTCAAAAAGAATTTTCCCAAAGGGAGAATGCACTTTTGGAACTTATAAATTTATAATTATTTTAGTGTATATTTTCTTTGAAGTTTCTTTTTACATGACTGAGGGCTCTTTTCTAAATTACTGTTGGGGTTTTTTTGTTTGTTTGTTTTGTTTTGTTTTGTTTTTGCTCTCTGTGGCTCTTTATCCTATCTTCTACTCTCAAGTTCTTGAATTCGGGTTTGTTTTCAGCCTTAGCTTTAGCAGTACCATTTAAGAAACTTGGATAACATTGTGCAAAGATACAGAAAATGAGATTTTAAATGATAATAACAGTGCTTGCTTGCTTAGGTTATGGAACCAAAAGTCACGTTTAGAAATTCTGATGTAAGTAATCAAGAGTGGTTCTCATAATACTGACAAAGGAGGGTTTGGGTTTCTCTCCACAGGCATTATAGGTGATAGCAATAACATAAACACAGGTTGCAATTAACTCGGTCTTCAAATTATGCAATTCTGCAAGAATTAAATAAATTGGAGTTTCTTCTCAGTTCAAAATTGGTATAAACATTACTTTAATCCCAGAGTTTCAATTTTTTGCATGTTAGAATCTCATTTGTATGTATTGTGAAACTGGTCTGAGGGCAGGGGGTGTATGCTCTTTACCCTTGTAACCCCTAACACATCTTAGCAGTAGCCTTTGAAGGAAGTAGATGTTCAAGTCAGCGTTGCCTAAGTGAGGTGGAATTGTTCCATATAGTTCATGCTGGGCGGAGCTAAGATTGCAGAGCGAGATTTCATAATCTGGATGCTCAGGATCTGCTTGCATGCTAAAAATAAAGGCAACACTTAATCAGTGCGAGTCAGTTGCTGGATTGGGGGCAGGCATTTCTCTTCATACCACTTTTGCCCGTTGCTATCTCTTATGACGCTATATAGGCGTAATTAGACACAGAGTGACATGTGCCTGTGAATCCCTGTGCAGAATTCAAGGAAGAAGTATGTCTTGGACAGAGAGCAGAGTGAGGTTTGATGCTCAGTTGGACTGGAATGACATGGGGAAAAAAGCATATTGAGGCCGGAATGAGTGTAGCCAAAAAGAAAGGCGAAGCAGAGTGTAGTGCAAAGCATGCAGCTGGAAGCAAGGTGGGGACAAAAGCCCAACGTGAGATAGCTTTGTCTAGGCAATGCCAAAAGCCTAGGTGAAGAGTGGAAAAATCAAATCAATCACTGGGGTGATTCAAAACAGCCAGATGTGTGCTGTCATCAGGGTCATCACGGGGCTGGGGGGGACAGAGAGAAGGCAAGTATCAGTCTTCCCACACTCCCCTCAAACGCTTCTATTCCGTTGAAATCGTACTGAAATGGAAGTTAAACAGAAATAAGTCATAGGAGAGCTCTGCATGATCAGCCTGTAAGGAGTTTATGGAAAGGTGGGGAGCAGTTACCGTTCTTTGTCTTAGTGGCCCTAAGAGCAATATCAGGGGCTTTGACTTGTTAGATTCTAGTGAAAGAATTATATGTTAGAAATGATTGAAGAGTTAATTTTTTAAAAGTAAGTTTCATGTCTTTTCTTTTTAAAGATTTTATCCATTTATTTGACAGAGAGAGCAGGGGGAGCAGCAGGCAGAGGGAGAGGAAGCAGGCTCTCTGCAAAGCAAGGAGCCCTATCGGGGGGCTCGATCCAAGGATCCTGGGATCATGACCTGAGCCGAAGGTAGATGCTTAATCCAATGAGCCACTCAGGCACCCCTCATATCATTTACTTTTAATCCTACTTTCTGAAAGATGACTAAATGAGTTCTACGTAATACATAATGGCAGCAAAAATATTTAAAAAGCAGCTGTAAATGAACTCAGTGATCTGGAATAATTCAACATAGGCCTATACAATGTGACATCTAAAAGTAAAGTCTAGGTGTGTTTGGGTGGCTCAGTCGGTTGGGTGTCTAGCTCTTGGTTTCAGCTCGGGTCATGATCTCGGGGTCTTGGGATCAAGACCCGTGTCTGGCTCTGCGCTCAGTGCAGAGTCTGTTTGAGGATTCTCTCCCTCTGTCCCTCCCCCACTCTCTCTCCTCTCTCTCAAACAAATGAATGAATCTTCAAAAAAAATAAATAAAGCCTAAGTCAAAACTTAGGGCAAAACAAGGGTAATGTCAAAAATGAAGCTATAGTAGTTTCTTGTATTTGTTTGTTTTGTTTTTTGTTTTTGTTTTGTTTTGAGATCTCTGTGACAAGTTTAGCTTCTTATGACTAAAGGCTATGACTTACATACCCCTTAAACTTGATAATAGAATGTCTTGTTTGATCAAAATATGATTGTGTGTGTGTGTGTGTGTGTGTGTGTATTTTCAAAATATGATTTTGAATGCATAGTTGTAGGAAAGGAAAAGACCTTTGGCCTTTTGATTTGACCACAAGAACAGTAGTAGTCAGAATTTGTGTCCAGGTCAGGCCTTAGATTCCCAAACCAAACTATCAAGCATGTACTTCAATTAGGAAAGAAGTTAGGTTTTTAGACTAGGTTCAGAAACACTTGAAAGGATCTTTGAGTGAAACAGACACAGAAAGCAGAAGATGAAGGTGGGGGATGCCTGGCGTTTGGAGCCCTTGGGGCCAAGGGTGCTTACGAACTCAGTGGCGAGATCTGCAGGGATATAGGCACATCACATGAGGAAGGTAAGTTGTAGGCTTAAGGGAGGACTTGATGTTCTTCAGCAAGTATTGGATGTCTCTACCATTTTTATTCTTCCTTATCATCTGATTGGGGGAAAAAACCTACTCCAGTTTTCTCACTCCATGAGCATTTCTTCAGTGCATTCCTTGCTCTGTGCCAAGCATTGTTCTGGGTGATAGGGATACAGCAGTGAACAAAACTAACTTCCTGGCTTATGGGGCTTACATTCTAGAGGGGAGGATAGGCAGTAAGCAACAAATAAAAAAATGGATACATGATTTATCTCATTTTTATAAGTCCTTTGAGGAAAAGTCAAGGAGAGTAAGTGAGGGGAGGGTGTTGGGATGTGTTTCCAGAAAAGTGAGTGCTGAATTAGTAGTAAAGATAGAAAAACTGTATTAGTAGAAAAGGTAGCTGAGTACATTGATATGTACCATTCAGATTGTTTTCTATAACCTCTTTCTAGGAACCTATGCCCAGTTTGACTTTTTAGGTATCTGAGGCATTCCTAGACACAGCAAGAAATAAAGATATCGCTTAATTAAAACCCTGTTTTGTATTGAATCAGGGTGAGAGGAAAGGGGAATTACTAGCTTTGGTGGAGGTAGGTTGAAAAAGGAATGGTAATCAATATTTTTTCTTTAATACTTAAAAAATTGAGATAAATTTACCCACCATAAATTTCATCTTTTTTAAAAGTGTTCATTTCACTGGTTTCTAGCATATTCACAAGGTTGTACAACCATCACCACTGCCTAATTCCAGAACATTTTCATTACCTCCCAAATAAACTGTATACCCATTAGCAGCCACACCATATTTTCTCTTCCTTTCAGCCCCTGGAAACTAGTAATGTACTTCCTGTCATTAGGGAATCACCTGTTCTGGACATTTCGTATAAATGGAATACACATTAAGTAGCCTGCTATGTATGATTTTTTTCACTTAGCATGTTTTAAAGTTCATCCATGTTGTGGCATGTACCAATGCTTCATTTCCTTTTATGGGTTTTATTCCTTCTCACGGTTGTATCATATTTTGTTTATCCATTCATCAGTTGGTGTATATCTGAGTTGCTTCCAGTTTTTAATTATTATGAATAATGGTGCTATGAAAATTTGTGTACAAGTTTTTTTGGACATATGCTTTCAATTCTCTTGGATGTATACCTAGGAGTGGAATTGCGGAGACATAGGGTAACTCTATGTTTACCTTTTTGAGAAACAAATAGTTTTTCAAAGCAGTTGCAACATTTGTATTCCCATCAGCAAAGTAGAAAAACTGCAATTTTTCCACATCCTCCTCAACACTTGCTGTTGTGTGTCTCTTGATTATAGATATCCTAGGTGGGTGTCAACTGGGCACCTTTGTGGTTTTGGTTTGCATATTCTTTCCCAATGTCTGATAATTTTGAACATCTTTTCAAGTGCTTATTTGTCATTTGCATGTCTTCTTTGGAGAAATGTCTATTCAAATCCTTTGCCCATTTTTGAATTAGTTTTTTTTTTTATTGTTAGGTTGTAAGTTTCCTTTATATATTTGAATACTAGACTCTTATCAAATACATGAAATACATGATTTCAAATGATCTCCCATTCTCTGGGCACAGCTAGTGTATTTTGATGCTTATTTGGGTTGGGAGAGCTATGTGGCCATTAGAGTAGAGCATTACCAATCCACTCTGATGAGTTGACTTTGGTTAGGTTCATTCTTAGCCTGTTCCTCCACTGTGTGTCAGATGGGTTTATCTTCTATGTGTTTTTACCTCTGGCTGCAGGAGTTAGGTTAATTGTATCCTGTTATCAGCCATAAGAATGAGGTACCTTTGGAAGGAACTAAATTTAAATAAGAATGATGGCATTAATTAGCAGATTCCCTGAAGAGGTAAGGTGGGACAGTGAGGGGCTAAGGAGAGGGGAGGGCCTGGAGAAGGGAGAAAGGAGCAATAAAGACAAATACATTTCCCTCACAATTTTCCTTAGGATCCAGCTTTGACCTTCTTGGACCATTAGCGAGACACCCTGCTCACCACTTTGTATGCAAGATTACTTCCATGCCATTCTTACAACACATGGTATAGTGATTAGGCTAGAGGTGTCTTTTTTGTTTTTTGTTTTTTTAAGGGAACTACAAAATGTAAAAATTTATTTAGCTGGTGGAGAAAGGTTTTTTCCTATAGTTGCAGAGAGAGCCATCTCTCCTTCCCATTTTCTCATTTTGGATTAATAAAAGAGATGCTATCTATCCAAAATAAAAGATATCTATAATTAAATTTTCAGAGGACAATCATTGGGTTCTTTAAGAAAACTTTGTCTAAAGAAAGCTCATAGTTGGAAACAAAGTATAACAAAAATGAGAAAGAAAAGACATTTCCTGACCACTTCTAAAGTGCCTAGATATGTTTATCCAATACAAGTGACCCTGACCCTCTACACTCTAGTTTATTCTGTATCCCTATATTGTCAAACAGATCACCACCTCAGTCCACTGACTAAAATAGTCAAGGTGAGAGTTAAGTTTGTGCAAATAATACAGCTTCTATTTAACTGAAGCATACCATTTTTAAACCAAATTCATTCTCAAGAGATCATTATATCCATAATAGGCACTCCAAAAACATAGGGAACGTTGTTAGTAGGTAAGATGCTAAATTAAAGAAATGGCATTATTGAGGGGAAAAAACTGTCTTCAGTCAGAACTTTCTTTTTTGCGGATAAGGGCAAGACTATACTGAGTTCATAAACTGGATGAAAAAAATCAAGGTGAAAAATGAAGGTTCTATAGACTTAACACAACCGAGACCTTCTTGATTCCACTTGTTTGATAATGTCCCATAGCCAAATACACTTGTCCAAAATGAACAAATCATTAGCCAGTTAGAAAAACACGAATTTTGGCAGTTGGGGAAACTCATGGGAGGGAGGGAGGAGCAGGATGGCTTCATTCTGTGGCTGGGTACAGTGGCCCTGCTCATGACTGGAAGGTGTTTTCTTTCAGATTATTGGCATGTGGCTTGAGAGCCCCTGAGAGGGGAGCTTTGTCATCTCTCTGTCCTATCCTGGGCCTAGCATTCTTTTGGCTCTCTTCTAAATCTATGAATAATGTCTCCCTATACAACGGAGAGAAATTTGTCATCTTCTCAATGGTGATATGTCATCACATTCATGCCCTACCTACAGCACATCCTAGCCATTGGGGATTTGAATGAAAGCACGCTTGTGTTTGTCAAACTGTCTACAAGAATAGACATGGGCTTTGGAGGCAACCCTTTTCCCATCTCTCAAAAGAACAGCACAGGGACAAGAGTTCTATAGTTATACATTGAACTTGGATTTTCAATCATTTGGGAGGCACAATCATGCCTTCTCTTGGTTGCTTTTTTTTTTCCTTTTAGCATTACAGTACTTCATTATTGCCACAGGGGGAACTGTTGGCTTAATTTTGCTTTGGAGACACTGCTGCTGAAATTATTAAGCTAATGATTTATGCCCCCTGCGATACAGCAATCTCTTGTGCTTCAAATGGTTACTATGTTTTGTTTACTGTTTATAACTACCAGAGGTTATGCCACAAAACCCCCTGCCAGCCTGCAGGGTTTATTTATCCCTGTGGATCTTTAGAAACCACGGATTAATATAGAAAAAAAATTTCGAATAGCTTCTATTTTAAAAATCTCATACACCATGAATTAAACCACTGTGCTCTGCTATATAGGAAGAAAAGTTCAGTGAGAATGAATAATGGGCGTCAAAACCGACTGACTCTCGTATTTGCTTCTGGTTTTATCAAAGTGGAAAGTATGAGTGCTTTTCAGGAATACGGTGCTGCGACTCCATCAGTTTTGGGCTGTGAGATCACCAGCATTTCCCCTTGGGTGCTGCACATTTTACCCTATTAAGGAACCAATTTGCTTAGAGAAACGTTGCACATGTTTAAAGGCTGTTAAGTTTGGTGGCTGGCAGAATGCTCCCATTTAGCCCTGAGGCTGGGCCTTGGTGAACTGAAGGCTTCACAACTGGCCTGCATTTTGGGTTCTGAAGTGCTTTTTGTTACCGAAGGATTACACAGGTCCGATGAACCCTGGGGTAGGGAGGGAGAGGGTTTGAGATCGCTGATTTGTTTAAAATGGCAAAATGGTTCCTATATGATGTTTAGGTCTTGACCCTGCTGCCTCCCCAAGAGAAATAAAGAAAACATGACTGTTGTTTCAGGCAGCGTGGCCCGATTCCACACCATCCATCTTAGGTATCACTTGCTTGTACTTCGGCGACACCTTCCTGCTGCCTCCTGAACCCGATCAGTCCATTTGGCTTTGTTTCCACCACAAAATAGCTCACCGGTCTCTTTCAGCAGCTCCACATCTCCGCTCCTCCTCTGAGGAGCCAATTCTGGTCGTTCAGGGGGCTCCTTTTCTCCGTGGTCTGATACGGTCCATTCAGACAATGCGTGCCCTCCCCTAAGTGGACCTCTGGCGTTCCAGATGCTAAGCCAGGCCAAGGTGCGAGACAAGTCTGGCATTTGTACAGTAGGATTGGGTACCATGACAAAGCATGTCTCAGCCAGGGGTCTAGAAATGTGACGATTATAGACAACCTTGCTCAAAAGGTAGGACTTGAACAAATTACTGCACAAGTAAGAAAGTGAGGACAAGACCCTGATTATGGGAACCAAACTACAGTTAAAATGTGAACATCTGTGTACAGCTTTTGCCTTACATATTCCCTTGGTACAGAATTTTCTATACCAAAATGCAGCCAGATTTTTAAGAGGAAGAGATAGATTGATCATTGAAACACCAAACCAGGAAGTAATAAGATCTGTTTTATTTCTCTTCGTAACTCATTATTTTTCTTCATGAAGATGCAAGCTTTGGGCATAAATATATTTACAGTATTATAATGTGTGGGAATATGGAAAACATATTATCCAAGTAGCAATTTTAAGTGGAAATACCTAATTTCACAGCTAAGTGTTTCCATTCAGTATGTATTTTCAGTTAGTTTTAGAATTACTCCCCTTCTTGTATTAGAGAGTGATAGAAATAGAAATTCTGATGTCATATACTCTGGTTCTTTTAATGCATTCTCTGCTTAAGTTTTATTTTAACACAGCATTTAAGAAACCGAATTGTATATAGCCTACTCTGTGTAGTCTTGCAGATCATTTTTTATTAACTCAAAATGAGATATAATTACGGATTATTTTCAAATCACAGAAAATCCAAACACCAGCATAGTATGTGATTTGAAATTTTATACAAACACAAAAACAGATTAAATATAATGTTTAATAAGCATGACAGGAAAAATATCTGTAACATGGAGGATTTTCTAGTATGAACAATTCCAGGCTTTAGTAGACATACTGAGATTAGATTTCTCAGTTAACCAACAGAATAAATTTCATGTATTCCCAGTGAAAAAGAGTGAAAATAACTTGAAAGTCAAATGCTTTTTCAGGGGGCCCCTGGGTGGCTCAGTAAGTTGAGCATCTGCCTTCAGCTGAGGTCATGATCCCAGGGTCCTGGGAACGAGCCCCCTGTCTGGCTCCCTGCTCAACGGAGAGCCTGCTTCTTCCCTCTGCTTCTGCTGCTGCTGCTGCTCTGCCTTCTTGTGTTCTCTCTGTCAAATACATAAATAAAATCTTTAAAAAATTCTTATTCAGGGAAACCAATGACCAATAATTAGGTATGCCAACAAAGAAACACTTGATACCACTTTTTAAAATATTATTTATGATGATACATTTTCGTTCTACAAGTATTGCTGTATTTTCCTGCAACATTCATCTTGTAACAGTACTCTAGACAATAATAATTATATTAGGTATTGAGTGTCTCTTTGTACCCTAACAGCTACTCTTATTTGGCTAAGGACACAGGAATTTGAAGGTAGAGTGTGTAATCTAAAGGTGACAGAGACACCTTCAGATTTCTCAACATCAAAACATCAAGAATTAAAAAAAAAAATCAAGAACTTTATTACTTAAGAAGAGGAGTATCAAGAGGATTCCTCTCTCACTTGTTACTTTTGTAGATATAAAAATAAATAAGATGATGAGGCTATGGGCTTACTCTGATTTTTCAACTTAATTAGCTTTTATTGGTATATAATATACATACCAAAAATGTACCAACGGTAAGAGTATGATTTGATGAGTTTTGACACATTCACTGTGTAACCACCACCACCATCAGGTTATAATACATTTTCATCATCCCCAAAGTTTCCTCATGTCCTCTGAGTCAATCTCCAAACCTCCAACCCTTGGTAGACACTCAACTCCTTTGTTACTACAATTTCGTCATTTTTTAAGATTTCATATGAATAGAATCATGTAGATCATGTAGTATGTCACTATAAAGACATAGCATAATGCTTTCAAGATTCATCCCGAGTTCAACCTTTTCTAGTAGTGAATAATAATCTATTATGTAGGTATAACAAAATATGTGTATCTGTTCACCATACAATGGACATTTTAGCTGTTTGCAGTTTGGGGCTACATTAAGAGTAAACATTTATGAACATTTAACTTCAAAGTTTTGGTTTGTTTTTGTTTTTGTTTTTTATTTTGTGGAGATAATATCTGTATATCTATCTATATCTATATCTATATCTATATCTATATTTATATCTGTATCATCTTTTTTTTCCCTAAAATAACACCTAGGATTAGAATTGCAGGGACATAAGAAATTGTCATATTATTTTTTAAAGTGGATGTTATATTTTACATTTCCACTAGCAATACATGTACATAATTTTTAGTTGCTTTATCTTCTCTTCTGCTCTTGAAATTGTCAGTTTTTTTTTTTAATTTCAGCTATTTTAGTGGGTGTGTAAAGGTATGTCATTGTGTTTTTTATTTCAATTTGCCTAATCATTATTGATGTGTAGCATCTTTGTGTATACTTATTTATTTGCATATCTCCTTTGGTGAATATGTCCAAATCTTTCCCCATTTTTCAACTGTAATTTATTTTTTTAAATTATAGAGTTGCAGTGTTCTTTGTATATGCCACATGCAAGTCCTTTATCAGATACATATTTTGAAAATACTATCAGCATTTAACCTTCCCTTTTATTTTTTTTTAATGCTATATCTGAAGAACAATTTTAAAAACTTTTGAAGTCTAACTTAGCATTGTTTATGAGTTATGCTTCTTATTTTTATCTGAGAAATCTTTCTTTTTCTCAAGGTCACAAAAATTTTGTTTTATTCCAGAAGTTTTAAAAATTTTAGTCCTATTAATTAGATGTAGTGTGACTTTAAGGAAGTTTGGTTTATTAGTTTTGCATATGAATATCCAATATTGTGCAGCACTTGTGGAAAAGACTACCCTTTCCTCTATGAATTACATTGACATCTTGGTTGAACCCAACTAGCCAATATGTGTTTATATCTGTTCTTTTGATTCTGGCCCATGGATCTGTATGTCTATCTTTATACAAGTAAAGTAAATCTTGAAAGCAGATAGTTTGTCTTCCACATTTGTTCTTTTTTGTCAAAATTTTTTTTTTCTTTAAGATTTTGTTTGTTTATTTGTCAGATTGAGAGAGAGAGAGAGAGAGAGAGAGAGTGCACAAGCAGGGGGAGCAGCAGAGGGAGAGAGAGAAGCAGTCTCCCCGCTGAGCAGGGAGCCAGATGTGCGGCTCAATGCCAGGACCTGAGCCAAAGGCAGTTTCTTAGCCAACTGAGCCACCCAGGGGCCCCTGTCAAAATTGTTTTTAACTATTCAAGAGTCTTTGAATTTCTGCATATATTTAGAATTAACTTGCCAATTTCAATGAATAAACCTATTAGAAATTGAATTGAGATTGCCAGTTTCAACAAATAAGTCTATTGATCAATTTGGGGACATCAGTTTGGGAGAATCAATCAGGGGATAATCTCATGTCATCTGATCAATAATCATGGCACATATCTCCATTTATTAAGTCTTTTTTAACTTGTCTCTTTTGTCATTTTATTTGTAATTTTCAGTGTAGAGAAGTTGCACATATTTGCTTCAATTTATCCATAAGTTGTATTTTATGCTGCTGTTAATATTTTGATTTCTAAGATAGGAGCGTTTGTGTGTGTTTTGTTTTGTTTGTCACTGTTGCTCTATAGCCTTTGACCTTGATAGTTTACATATTCTAGTAAGTTTTGGTAGGTTATTAAGGATTTTCAGCATAGGCAATTATGTAATCTATTAATAAAGAAATTTTTACTTTCCTCTTTCTAATCTGTCTTTTGTTTCTTTTTCTTTTTTTTTTTTTAAAGATTTTATTTATTTATTTGACAGAGAGATCACAAGTAGGCAGAGAGGCAGGAGAGAGAGAGAGGAGGAAGCAGGCTCCCTGCTGAGCAGAGAGCCTGATTCGGGGCTCCATCCCAGGACCCTGGGATCAGGACCTGAGCTGAAGGCAGAGGCTTTAACCCACTGAGCCACCCAGGCTCCCCTTGTTTCTTTTTCTTGCCTTTGGCTCTGGCTACCAGTGTAATGTTCAACAGAATTGATGAGAGCAGTCATTCTTGTCTTGTTTATGGTCATTTACTCTTTTACCATTAAGTATAAGTATAAGGTCGTAAGTATAAGGTCAGCAGTAGGACTTTTGTAGAAGTTCTTTTCAGAATGACAAAGTTTCTTACAATTTTTAGTTTCCTGAGAGCTTTTATCATGAATGACTGATCTTTGAGAGAAAACTTTCAGTTTTTCATCAATAAAGTATTAAATTAGCTCTAGAAAAAAAATAATATAAATGTTCACTTTTAACTTGAGGAATTTTTTTTCTGCATTTAGTTTGCTGAAGAGTTTTTGTTACCAATGGGTGTTGAAATTTGTCAAATGCTTTCTCTGCATCTACTGGTATAGGTCATAGTGTTTTTTGTTTATTCTTAAAAACAGTAATTACTTAGTTATATGGATTGATTTTCAAATATAAAACTAACCTTGCATTCTGGGGTTAAGGCCAGTTGATTGTGATGTGATACCCTTTTTATGCATTTCTTAATTTAATTTTCTTATATTATATTGATCCTTTCAAGGAACCAATTTTTGGTTTCATCAATTTCCCCAATGTTTCTCTATTTGCTATGTCATTAATTTCTATGCTTATTATTTTTTTTGTACTTACTTTGGCCTAATTTGCTCTTTTTTAATATGGAAGCTTATATCACTGATTTGAAACCTTGTTCTCTTTCCTAGTATATGCTCTTTTGATATAAATATCTTTTTAAACCCCGCTTTTTGCTGTAGTTCACAAATTTTGGTATATTGTGATGCTTATTAATTTATTGCTTCTCATCCTGTATCCACCCTTCTTTGCTCTACTTTAGGAAACAGAAGATGAACCCTGTAAAAATTTCTCTTTGATGAATGACATGATGTTAGCTTTGTCAGTAGTGGGTTCTAGTAGAACACTGAAAGAAAAGAAATAGTCTTCATTCTCATTTTTCTCCTTCAGCAACAAGGGATGTGAGGGAGGCCTGATGATGCTTAATCATCAGTGAATTTCTCCAGCACTCATGTGGGCTGTTTCTAGGGGGAACCTCCATACTGCCAGCACCCAGTGGGGGCCTCCAGCACTCATGTGGGCTGTTTCTAGGGGGAACCTCCATACTGCCAGCATCCAGTGGGGGCCTTCTGCAGAGAAGATGACACACTCCATGACCCCAGTGAATTCTCTTGGTCTGCTAATAGTGATTAACTCTGGCTCATTGGCACTCTACAGTAAATTCCTTAGCCATCATATAGGCTCTTTCTTTCGACCAGCCCTGACCAGCCAGCACAGTTTGGCTCGTTTTATTGTCTTTATGCTGGGAATCTTGATAGAACAGCTCCAGACTGTCTTCACCCTCTGCTGAGTTTCTCGAACACTTAGTGGCTCCTCTTACTGACTAGCTTTGGATTCAACCTCTTGCAAATTTGTTTGCCATTGGCAGGTTGCAGTTTCCTATGGCATATTCTCTCCAATAAGGTCTTAAATTTACACTAGTGTTATGGGAGGTGGATTTCTTCCCAATTTTAAGCTTTTTCCTTGTGGATTCTCTCTCAGCTTAGAGGTAGGAAAAGGTTTCTGCATTGGCTATTCCTATATTCTATAGTTAATCACCTTTTACTAGTTAATAATTCTTTACATTGAATTTTGTCTATTCAGTATGTTTCTGTGATTTCTAGCTATTGATTGGAACTGGATCGAATACACTTGTGTTTTTGTTTTCTTTCAGTTTGAAATATTTTCTAATTTCCTCTGTAATTTTTTCTTTGACAAAAAGGGTATTAAAAAGTATGTTGTTTTAGTTTCATGTATTTAGGGATTTTCAGGATAACTTCATGTTATTGAATTCTAGTTTAATTTTGTTGTGGTCAAAGATCATATTTTATAAGGTTTCAATCTTTTTTATTGTGATAAAAACATATAACATGATATCTAACATTAACAAATTTCTAAGTGTATAGTACAGTATTGTTAACTCTATGCACATTTTTATAGAGCAGATCTCTAGGACTTTTTCATCTTGCATGACTGAAACTCTATATCCATTATATAGTAATTGCCCATATCCCCCAGCCATCCAGGCCCTGGTGACCACCATTCTACTTTCTGTTTCATGAATTTAACTACTTCAGATACCTTATAAATGGAATCATGCTGTATTTGTCCTTCTGCAACTGGCTTGTTTCACATAACATAATGTTCTCCAGGCTCAGCCGTGTTGTCACATCAGCAAGATTTCCTTTTTTGATGGATGAATAACACTCTATTGTACCTGTGTACCACATTTCTACATTTTTTGTTGTTGTTGTTGTTCATCTGTTGACAGACACTTAGGTTCTGTCTATATCTTGACATTGTGAACAATCCTTCAAGGAACAAGGGAGCAGAAGTATCTCTTCAAAATTCTGTGTTCAGTTCTTTCAGGTAAATCCCAAATGTTGGATTGTTGGATCATATAGTAGTTCTATTTTTTACTTTTTGGAGGAACTTTCATACTGTTTTACATAGCAGCTACACCATTTTACAATCCTACCGATAGTGTACAAGGACTCTAATTTCACCACATCCTCACCAAAACGTGTTATTTTCTGTTCTGTTCTTTTTTTTTTTTTTTTTTATGACCATCTTAATAGGTACTGGTGGGGGTGATATCTCATTATAATTTTGATTTGTATTTCCTTGATGACTAGTGATGTTGAACATCTTATACAAATTGACCATTTTATGTCCACTTTAGAGAAATGTCTTTTCAAATCCTTTGCCCAGGGGTGCCTGGGTGGCTCAGTGGGTTAAAGCCTCTGCCTTCAGCTCAGGACATGATCTCAGGGTCCTGGGATTGAGCCCTACATTGGGCTCTCTCTCAGCAGGGAGCCTGCTTCCTCCTCTCTCTCTCTGCCTGCCTCTCTGCCTACTCGTGATCTCCCTCTGTCAAATAAATAAATAAAATCTTTAAAAAAAAAATCCTTTGCCCATTATTTAATTCATAGGTGTTCCATATGCATTTTGGATATTAGACCCTTATCAAATATATGGTTTGCAAATATTTTCTCCCTTTATGTATGTTGTCTCTGCACAGAAGACTTTTTAGTTAGATATAGCTCCACTTGTTTATTTTGTTTTATTGCCTATGCTTTTGGCATCGTATCCAGGAAATCATTGGTAAGATCAATGTTATGAAGAGTTTCCTTTTTGTTTTTTTCTTTTAGGAATTTGATAATTTTTAGATATACCTATATATCCTTCATCAAAGATATTGGTTTATAATTTTCTTATATATCTTTGTCCAGCTTTGTTATTAGGATGATGCTTGCCTCACAAAATGAGTCTGGAAGAATTCCTTCTGTTTTTTGGAAGAGTCTGGGAGGCATTGATGTTAATTCTAAGTTAGTGTTTCAAAAAATTCTCCAGTAAAGCCATTTGATCTTGGGCTTTTCTTTGTTGGGAGGATTTTTTTTAATGACTCAATCTTCTTATTAGTTATAAGTTTGTTTAGATTTTTCTTTCTTTATGATTCAGTCTCGGTATATTTTATGTGTCTATGTTTTTTGGCGTTTAATTGTTCACAGTAGTCTCATAATTATTTTTGATTTTATTTACTTGAAATTTCTCTTTTTTTCTCAATCTATATGGGCCTTCTCAATTTTATCTTTTTAAAAAATTGACAAGTTTTATTTATTTTTTTCTGTTGCTTTTCTATTTCATTTATTTATACTTTCATCTTTATTTTTTTTTTCTCTCTGATAATTTTGGGGACTCATTTGTTCTTCTTTTTCTAGTTCCTTGTGGTGTAGTTTGGTTGTTTATTTGGGATCTTTCTTCTTTTTTAAATGTAGACATTTACCATTATATACTTCCTTGTTAGTAATGCTTCTGTTATATCCTATCTTTTGTCATGTTGTGATTTTGTTTTTGTTTGTCTCAAAACTTTTTTCATTTCTCTTTTTATTTCTTTTTTGACTCATTAGTTGTTCAGGATTGCATTATTTCACTTCCGCGTGTTTGTGGAAGCTTCCACATATTTGTGTAGTTTCATTTCCTGTGGTGTGAAACAGGAAACTTGGTATCATTTTAATTTTCTTAAATTTGTAAACTTGTTTTGTGAAGCTAACATGCTTTTGAAAATTTTCTGAGTGCACTTAAGAAGAATGTGAATTCTGTTGCCATTGGGTGAAATGTTCTGAATGGGTCTTTTGGGTCCATTTGTTCTATAGTGTTGTTGAGCCTTCTGCTTCCTTATTTATCTTCTGTCTAGTTGTTCTATTACTAAAAGGGTATTGAAATCTACTAGTATTGTGTTGCTCTCTATTTCTACCTTCAATTTCTGTCAATTTTCATTTCATATATTTGGTTTTTTATGTTTATAGTTGTTATATCTTTTTAGTATGTTGACCCTTTTATTAATATATAATTCCCTTCTATGTCTCCTGTAAACATTTTTGACTTAAAGATTATTTTGTCTAGTAGAAATGTGACCACTCCTGCTCTCTTTTGTTGACCATTTGCATGGATTATTTTATTTCATCCCTCACATTCAGCCTATATGTGTTTTTAAATCTAATGTGAGTTTCTTGGGTCACCTAGGTGGCTCACTTGGTTAAGCATCTGACTCTTGATTTCAGCTCAGGTCATGATCTCAGGGTTCTGGAACTGAGCCCCACCATGGACTCCATCCTCAGCAGGGAGTCTGCTTCTCTTCCTCTCCCTCTGTCTCTATCCACTGCTTTCTTTCTCTCTTTCTCTAAGTAAATAAAATCTTTTAAAAAATAAAATGCATCTCTTATAGGCCATATACAGTTGGATCTTGGTTTTGTCTTTCTCTTTTTTAAATCCATTCAGTCACTCTTTATCTTTGGATTGGAGAACTTAATCTGTTCATGTTTAAATTAATTACTGTTGGTAGAGGCTTAATATTGCCATTTTGTTGTTTTCTATCAGTCTTGTAGCTTTTTTGTCCTTCTTTCCTTGCTCTTTTTCTTGTTGCCTTTGAGTTTCACTGATTTTTATTTTATTTTATTTTACTATTTTGTATTAACATGCTTTGATTCCTTTCTTATTTTGTATATCTCCTAAAGGTATTTTCTTTGTGGTTACCCTGGGGCTTACATAAAGCATTTTATATTTATAATAATATATATTTGGCTGATAATGACTTAAATTCAATGAAATGCAAAAACTCTACTCTTTTATTCCCTCCCTGTACTTTGTTATTGATGCCACAAATTACATCTTTTTCTATTGTGTATCTATTAGTTATAATTGCTTTTATAGTTATAATTATCTTTTATAATTTTGTCTTTTTAATTATATACCAGAGTTAAAAGTGTTTTGTTCCCCACCATTGCAGTATTACAGTATCCTATATTTGTTACTATATTTGCCTTTACCAGCAAGCTTTACACTTTCATATATTTTCATGTTGTTATCTAATCACCTTTCATTTCAATTTGAAGGACTCCCTTTAGCGTTTCTTGAAAGGCAGATCAAGTGTGATGATTTCCTCAGTTTTTGTTTTTTTTCTGGGAAAGCCTTTATTTCTCCTTCATTTTTGAAGGGCCGTTTTGCTAGCTATAGTATTTTATGGATAGTTTTTGTTTTAGCACTTTGAATATATCATCCCACTCCCTTCTATCCTGCGTGGTTTCTGTTGAAAGTCTGCTTATAGTCTTTTTTTTTTTTTTTTAAGATTTATTTACTTATTTTTTGAGTGAGAGAGAAAGGGTGTTGGGGGAAAGGCAAACGGAGAGAGAGAGAGAAAGCCAAGCAGATCCTCTGCTGAGCATAAAGCCTGATGCAGGGTTTGACCTCATGATCATGAGATCAAAGCTGAGAGTCTGACACTTACCCAACCGGGCCACCTAGGTGCCCTAATCTGCTTATAGTGTTATGGAGGCTGCCTTATACATAACAAGTTCCTTTTTTCATGCTTCCTTCAAAATTCTCTTCATTTTTGACTTTTAATTATTTGATCGCAATGTGTTTCAATGTAGTCTTCTCTGAATTATCTCCTGTTTGGAATCCATTGGCCTTTTGGATCTAGATGTTCATTTCCTTACCCAGTTTAGGAAGTTTTTTGGGCCATTATATCTGCAAATAAGCTTTCTTCCCCTTTCTCTCTCTTCTTCTTCTAGGACTCCCATAATTAGTATATTTCTCTGGCTGGTGCTGTTCCATAAGTCTCTTAGCTGTCTTAACTTTTATTCATTCTTTTAACTTTTTGCTCCTCCACTAGATAATTCAAAATGGTTCACTGATTCTTTCTTGTGTTTGATCAAGTTTGTTGTTGAACCCTTCTACCAATTTTTTAATTCACATATTGTATTATCACTTCTACAGTATCCCTGATTTTTAAAAATATTTTTTCTTTGTTAATATTCCATTTTTGTTCATGTATTGTTTTGCTGAACTCATTGAGCATCTTTATGACAGTTATTTTAAATTCTTTGTCATATAATTCCTATATCTCTGTTTCTTTAGTTTTGTTTTCTGGAGATATATTCGGGGGGGCATGTTTTACTATTTTGTTTTGTTTTGTTTTGCTTTGTCTTTTTTTTTTTTTTTTTTGTATGCCTTATTACTTTGTATTAGGATCAACCACCTCTCCCAATCTCTACAGACTGTGTTAGTATAGGGAAATATCTTCACTAATCAGCCCAGCTAGGGATTCTGAGGACTTCTCAAAGCTTTCCTATGAATATGTCCTCTTGGACTTGTGTGTTTATTTCCAGTTAAAGAGGTTTTACAAGCTTCTTTTTCTTAGAGGTTATAAATCTTCACTCCCTCTGTTATCTATTTGTAGTACTACAGGTTCTCTAGAGCTGCTGTAGGTTGCCCAGCTATTTTTTGTTCTCAGCAGTCCCCAGATGTCTAGAGTACACTGGGTCCTGTCAACACTCTGAGTTGGAAAACTTAGAAACCAGTCCCTCAAATGGCACCTCTAAAAGCCAGAATATTAGAAAAACACTCCCCTCTTCCCTTTTCCCCCTGAGAGTAAAGCAGCTAAGCTGTATTTTCCTCTGTATGCTGTACTATGTGCTCTTTGGAGCAGCAGTTAGCCACCCAGTGGTCCCTAGTCATTTATACCAGTTCAGTGCTCTGAGACATAGTGAGAGAGAAACCAGTTCTTTGGGCAGCACTCCCACCCCAAGCTGGAATATTGGATGAATGTTTCAACTCTTTTCTTCCCCAAGGAAAATCCAGGAGTTGGGCTTTTTCTCCCACTCATTCCACACTGAGCCCTGGATAAGGACTATGACAAGGAAGTATGTACTAATACAAACTGTCACTTTTTTTCTCAGTGACCCCTGACTTGCCACCCTTTTCTGTCAGCACTTAGATTCAGGCAAAGCAGGTACTATTCCCTCAGGTAGTCCCCTGAAAAGTCTAAACATCATATGTATGTTTCAGTCTTCTTTTTCTCATCCCAGGGAGAAGCCAGGAGTTGGGAGTTTCCCCTCAATCACTATGCTGTGCTGATGGGAGGAGCTCTAGTGAGTGAGTGACACGCATTTTTCTAGCAGTTTTGTGTGGCTTGTTTCATGTTCCTCTGGAATGCAGAAGCCTCTTAACTAGCTTTTGGATTTCTAATAAAGGGAATTGGCCTATGTATAGTTGTTGAATTGGTATCTCCATGGAGGAAAAATAGTCTGGTGCTTCCTGTTCGGCCATCTTGTTGATGTTCTCTGATTTCAATCTTTTTAAAATTACTTAAAAACTTATTTTTGTCCTAGATTATGGACTATGTTGTATGCTTTGTGAAATTAATGGCATTGTACTGTCTTTGGGAACCTTGTTGCATAAATATCAATTAGGTCAAACTGTTAGATAGTAATACTCAGGTTTTCTGTATGCTTGCTGATTTGCTGTCTATTCTTTTTACCAGTTATGAGACAATAGTCTTGAAATTTGTAATTTTTAACTGTGGAGTTTTCTACTTTTACTTCTTGAGGTTTTGGAATTATTTTGTAGTTATATATAGACACATTTAGGATTATTATGTATTCTTATTGAATTGACTCATTTTTTATTTTTAAATGAAAGGCCCTTCTCTTTGACTCTTTCTTTTTTTTATTTTTATTTTTGAGGGAGAGAGAGAGGTGGAGGGAAGGTGCAAAGGGAGAGGGAGAGAGAAAATCTTAAGTGAGCTCCATGCCACTCCCAGAGCCCACCAGGGCTCAGTCTCACAACCCTGAGATCATGATCTGATCTGAAATGAAAAGTCAGATTCTTTTTTTTTTTTTTAATTTTATTTTTTATAAACATATAATATATTTTGAAAAGTCAGATTCTTAACTGACTCAGCCACCCAGGCTCAGTCAATATATCAACATGTTGAGATAAATTATAGTTAATGTAATTAACTATATAGTTAATGTAATGTAATGGAGAAATTTAAATCTGTCATCTTGCTATTTGTTTTCTATTTATTATATCTGATTTTACTTCTCTTTTCCTCTTTCCCAGTCTTTTAGGATAATTGAGTTTCTTTTATGATTAAGTTTTATCTTTACTTTTGTCTTATTAGCTACAACTATTTGCTTGTTTTTTTCCTATTTTCTGTTTTTTCAGTGGTTGCTCTAGGATTTATAATATAAATCTTTAAATTTTTATAGTCTATCTTCAAACAGTATTATACCATTTCATTCATATATATATATATGTCTGTGTGTATACACACACACACACACACACACATATATATATATATATTTATATATAGTGTAAGAAAATTCCAACAGTTTCCTCGATTTTCCCTCCCCTTTCTGGTGTGCTATATTTATCATATATTTTCCTTCTATGTATTTTAAAACCCACATTGCTTTCTTTATTAACAATATAGTTACATGTATCTTACTTTTTATTTATTTTGTAATTTTTTAAAAAAGATTTTATTTATTTATTTATTTGACAGACAGATACACAGCTGGAGAGGGAACACAAGCAAGGGGAGTGGGAGAGGGAGAAGCAGGCCTCCCGCTGAGCAGGGAGCTAGATGCAGGGCTTGATCCCAGGACCCCAGGATCATGACCTGAGTTGAAGGCAGACATCTAATGAGGGAGTCACTCAGGTGCCCCAGTTACCTGTATTTTAAAGAGATTAAACCGTGAGAAAAATCTCAATCTCTTATGTATTTACCCATATATTTTTATCATTCCTGGCACTCTTCTTTCCTTTGGATGTTATCATCTGTTATAATCTCCTTCCACTTGGAAAAATTCATTGACATTTCTTTTTCTTTCTTTTTTTTTTTTAAGATTTATTTATTTACTTTAGAGAGAGAGCACACATGTGTGTGCAAGTCAGGGGAGGGAAAGAGGTAAAGAACCTTTAAGCAGACTCCCAGCTGAGCACAGAGCCTGATGTGGGGTTAGATCCCACAATCCATGAGATCATGACCAGAACTGAAACAATAGTGGCTGCTCAACCAACTGAGCCACCCAGGTGCCCCTCATTGACATTTCTCACAGTGCAAGTCTGGAGGTGGTGAACCTTAGCTTTTTAATGCCTGAAAAATTATTTATCTTATCTTTTATTTAGAAATGTATTTGCTGGGTATGGAATTCTAGGCTGACATTTTTCTTCCTAATACTTTTTATGGTCGTATTATTTATGAGAATTATGCTGTCATTCTTAATTTTGTTATTCTGTACATAATGTGTCTTACTTCTCTGGCTGCTTTTTATACTTACTGTCTATTACTGCTTTTCGGCAGTTTGATCATGATGTTCTCTGGGGTGTATGTGTGGGCATGTGTTTTATTTTTTCACCACTGAGCTTCATAGCCATTATTGTTAGGTGCTAACATTCTTTGGCTTGTTATCGTTGTTATTTTCTAAATATTTCCTGTTGTATTTTGATATTGTCCTTGATATAAGAGTTCTTAAGAGAAAACTAAATTTCAAATCAATTTGAATTTCATTATTGTCCTATCATTGTTATTTATTTAGGTATCTTCAAGCAAAGTTAAATCTTAGCCCTTGCAAATAAAATCAGAATTTAGTTGCTATCAACATGCACACACATGTGCGTGCACGCACACACACACACACACACACACACACACCCCAAAAAATTGCTTAGGCAAATCTCCAATAGTGAATTTGGCATACCTAACCCTGTGTCCCTTGGCCTTTTGGAGTAGAATAGCCAAGTATGTACTGGGTATATTTAAGGAGAATGAGAAGGTCTGAATATTTTCCCATAATTTTTTCTCTACCTGATATTGTTCTTTCTTTCTCTCCTCTTTCTCTGTCTCCTTTTTCCTTCCTATAAACTTACAATTCTTTTCTACTGTTCTCTTTGGCTCAAGTTACTATTCCTTTATAAGCAAAAATTCAGATGGAGGAAATACTTTTAAAACACCTATCACTCATTCATACTTGTGAGAGTCTGAGTAAAGTATATGCATTTAAAGATTAAAGTGCTGTGCTCGTTGTGACTGGAGAATTTGTTGGTAGCAAATGAGGAGAAAAAATACATTTATGTTTGCCTAACATTATGCCTGTTGATCCAATTCAAAACTGGCGTACTTTACCAAATAACATAGCACTTGACACAGTCCATGTTTATTAAATGTCTGTTGGATGAAAAAATATATCTCTTAATGCTAGGATTTTTCTTCCATTTCTGGCATATTCAGTCACTCCATTCATTCTGTCTAACTTCCTAAAGATTTTAACAAAAATCTTTTGGGTCCCACCTTTGGAATATTCCTTTGATGGGCATTCTGAAGCTTTTCAAGATAGCATGCACCTAAGTTCCATGTTTCTCTAATATGTTTAGTCCTTCAACTAATACCAGAGAGCCTAGACTTCTAACTTTGTGTCTTACCCCCTCCACCTTTTTTTTTTCATTATCAAAGAAATGCATGGAAGGAAAAGTACATGCTGTAAAGATGAACATTTAGTTTATTTGTGTTTTGTTTTGTTTTTTTGTCTTGTCTTGTTTTGGCTCTCAATTCCATGTCCTCAGGAACATCTATTAAGGATCTGTTCTCGTGTGATTGTGGAGGAGGTCCACTTCCAGAGTGCTAAACAGAGTTAGACTGATCTTCAAAGAGTTTATATTCTGATGGTTCGTCAGATATTTCTACTAGAAACTTCTTTCCTTATCTTTTTCCTCTGTAGTTTGGACAGAAGCAAAACAAAGAAATGTTCCCCATAGTTAGAAGAAAGCGTAATTTAAGGCACCTTGTGAAAAGACCCCATGACAGCTTTTAAACCACAAATGATTTTGACTGTCTTGCTTTTCTTATAAAAATAGAGTAATATAATTGACCTGCTATTTGGCATGATTCACACTTACCTGAATTGTCCTCCTAATATATTCCCCTCAAGGAGTAGATCAAGATAACTTTTCTGTAGATGTGGACTTAGTCCCATATTGGTCAGGATTTCCCAGAGAAACAGAACCAAAAGGAGGTGTGTGTGTGTGTGTGTGTGTGTGTGTGTGTGTGTGTGGTGTATGTTGATTTACTATAAGGAATTGGCTGGTTTGATTATGGAAACTAGCAAGTCCAAAATCTGCAGGTTGAGTGGAAGGCTGTGGACCCAGGATAAGTGAGGCTGCAGTTCTAAATTGAGGGCAGATGCTATAGAATTCCCTTTTGCTCAGGGAAGGACAGTCTTTTTGTTCTATTCAGGTCTTCAACTGACTGGATAAGGCCCACACACATTATGGAGGGCAATCTGTTTTAAGCAAAGTCCACTAGTTTCAGTGTTAATTTCATCCAAAAACACCCTCACAGAAATGTTCAGAATAGCGTTGGACCAAATGGCACTCTAGGGCCCAGCCAATCTGACACAGAAAATTAACCATCAGAGTGCTCAAGCAAGCTCCAGCATAATTTTCTTTCCTGGATTCACATATAAAAGACAAATCAAATGTGAAACGAATGACTAACTTTGCAAAGGATGTCCTCCTATAGATTATTCTTCTGGGGGATTACCAAGAATAAGAAATTCCTAAACAGAGAGAACTTAGGAGTGAAGTATGTCTGACGAAAAAGTCAGTGCTTAGAATATCCCCAAAGAGCTATAATTTCCTGTAACTCACATCCTCAGAGGTAAAATAAAAAGAAGCTATGTCAGCAGGAAAACTAGATAATTTATACCAGCAACAAAAATTCCTTTATCCTAAGTTCTGTGGTAGCTCACCACACAGTTATCTCTTGTCTAGGTAACAGCTGAACTTTGTTCTACAATTCATTTTACAAAGTTTCGTAAAAATGTTTTAGACTAAAAAATTTTAATATTTTAGTGAAAGTAGTTATTATAAAGACAAAATTATCTGCATAATCACTCAATTCCTCCACCCCACTTTGCTAATAATATATTTCTCATCATTTCACCAAAGCAAAGTTAATGAAAAACAAAGAAAGCAAGCAAACATTTCTTTCTACATTTTTTTAAAAAGATTATTGTTGTTTAGGTAGAAAAGGACTGTAAGAATTCTCTGGTGGTATATTTTCCTGTTTCATTTAAGTAAGAGGAATACTTGAGAAGAGCACAGACCAGTGTTTTTATCATTCAAAAGGCATTACTCTCTTAAAGTATGTTTTGCCCTTTCTTTTTATTTCTGTTTATAAAACTCATAATTTTACATGAATAATGATGGCTATACCTTGGGCCTTTCACTAAAATACCAAAAGCCAGGGCTCTTGGCTGCCTGGGTCCTATTTAGTATATAAATAACTTTGCAAATACGGGTTTTAAAATTTTTAATTGGCTAGGGTCATAAAAATAAACCTGGCACCAGAGACTTTTTTTCAAAAACTTGATCTTGAACACCAAAAACACCTTATCCAGTGAGGCTTTCAAGATAATTCCTTTTATATTTGTCCTCCCCCTAAAAGAGTTCCTGTACTGTAGATTATAGGACCTCTGTAGTCCCTAAGGCAAATCTCTGATCTATCAATGTCTGCCCTTAAAAACCTCAGGACGTACAAATCAACCTCCATGTCATCATTATAGCATTAGTCCTTGACTTCTCATTTTCCAGCCCACTGTTTAGTTTTGTTTTGTTTTTAAATATGTGCTCAGCTTCTTGGGTAGGGCACGGGAAATTTTGGTCTTTTCGAGATAACTTTGTGTTTTATCATGACTTTTTAGAACTCTAAAGAGCAAGACATCCTTACAGAACTTTTCAAATGAAAGCGAACAATTTAGCTTTATCACAGTACATCCATCTTTTCACTAAACATAAATCCGCTAGTAACTGAAATAAACATATGACATAATAGGATGATATCTTGCCTAATGATTACACAAAGAAGACATACGGAGATAAATGTTAGCCCGTGAGGCCACCCTAAGGGAAGGAGAGTGTCCCTGAGGGATGCGAGAGCTGTCCTTCTGCATCACTGTTCCACCTGTCCTGCAGCTAATATCCCAAATGGTTGTTTTGTGTTCTGCATTCCCTAATGCAGGAATCAGAAATTCACTAGTTGTCTTTGTGTTTTGTTACTGAGCTCCAGAAAACAATCCAGAGAGTGAAGGCCAGAATAAATATGGCCCTTATATTTAAAATTAAAGAATGCCAAGTTGGATATAAAATAAAGTACTATGGATCAGAATTGGCCACTGTGCCAGCCTGGAAAATTAAGAAGAGAAAGAGGCTTTGAATCGTCCCTCATTGAGACAGCAGACTTCTCTGGATGTTAGTAAGGGATTGGAATAACATTGTTTTGTTTTGTTTTGTTTTGTTTTGTTTCTAATTCCTTCACTAGGAAGCTTTGCATCATTTTGACCACTGCAGTAATGAGGATTATGCTTGGCAATATTATGGTAACAAACAAGCTATACATTCTCAGTGGTTTAATATACAAAGGTGTATTTCTCATCTATGAAAAGTGTGCCTCACGTTGGGATGCTGTCCTTCATCTGAAAACTTCACCATCTAGAGTACATGGCCTCCAATGGTGATGTGGCTGAGGAAGAAGGAGCTGGAGCTTTCCTGGGTAGGCTTGATATAGGCATCAATCACTTTCTTCCGTGCACTGGCCAGTTAATAGCTCTGTGCTCCCAATGAACTATAAGGGAGGCTGGTAAATGTAAGGACTACATTTGGTCAATTGTATGGACTCTTTTTAATGACTAAATGTCTCCATACAGTCACAGACTAGAACTAGATAGTAGGATAATGTGCTTTATTTATAGGGAAACAAGGGAAACAGATTGAGTAACAGTAACTGATGTTTGCTTGTTTACTGGTATTTGTTCCTCACCCAGCTACATGGCATACATAAAAGTAGCTATGACTTACTGAGAACTTACTAAACTCCAGGTACCACTGTAAGCACTATACCTTTATTATCTTATTTAACCCTTCTCTATGCCCTTCTGGTAGGTGTTACTGTTATCTCCATTGTACACATGGGGAAACTGAAGCAGGAAATGTTAAATGACTTGTCCAAAGTTACACGCTGAGTAAGTGGGAGAGCCAATTTTGAACCCAGAAGGTCTTGCTCCAGAGCTAGGTGCTTTGCTTTTTGTGGTTTAAGGTAAAGGGCAACATAAAGCCACTGGAAAAGCAAATCAGCCGAGGTCAGAGGGTTTGTTCTCACTTAGAGCTTGCATTTCTGCAATTAACAGCATCTCCTGGAAACAGTAGCAAATCAGTGGAAGGATTTGTGTGGGTGGTGACCAGATAAGGAACAGAGAACATGAAACATGTTTCTACTATTAACTGCCATCTCTCCAAACAAGAGTGTGGATTCAATAAGTAATCCAAAAATAATTTTTTGAAATTAAAATAAACCATCTCCTACCATACTTTACCTCTGTGTGTTGTACCTTAAATGTCTATTAATGTCACCGGGAGTAGAAAATTCATCATTGAAAATCGCTTCTTGACATTCTTTCAAAGTTATTCTTCAGTAGAACAAACTGAAAAAATTACAACTCTCTCCCCTTCATCTTCTGCATTTCACTTATTAACTTTCTCTCTCTCTCTCTCTCTTCCTTTCTGCAAACATACTCTGTTTCCTAGCTGCTTGCCAAATTTTAAACTATTTTAATAGTCCAGTCTTAGTTACACATAGTTTCTAACTTTTTAAGTCAAACTTTTTGTGCTTTTTTTTAACTAGTAAATTTCACATAATGAGTTTCTGTAGTTACGCTTTTTTCTTCAAAGGGAATAGAAAATGTAATTAAGGGTACTATTATCTGTTAAGGATTTTTTCTTTTAAAAGCAATGGAGTTCTGTCATCATATTACCTTGACTTAAACACTTCCTAAAACAATGTATTTTCTCTCAACACACTATAAGAAAGTCTGCTATGTAGAAGAATAGTAAATACATCTTTTCTATGAAAATGAGAGTTTCTGGTTTTCTTTGGACCATTTAAGTCGACGATTTGATTTGAGCCATGTTTCACTTGCATTGCTTTGTCCAATCTATAACGTTTACATTTATTCCTTAGTATCTTAGTACATCATGTTTAAACGTAAACAATTGAGATTTGTTTCCCTCTGTTGGAATTCCTAAATAACAGTTCTACATATTACAACTTTAAAGATGTGTCATGGCAGCTGCAAATAACTTTTAAAAAGAAACTTTGTGCAGCAAACTATCATATTTCGTTTCCACTCTGGTAAATGGTGCTTGCTTTTTGGCCCCAATTCAGCCTTCATTTTGCAAACCCAACTTCCTGCAGCATGAGAATATACATTTTCCTGGGCCAAATATTCCAAAGTGGACACCAATTTGAGACTCTTAGCATTTTCTAATTTTCCAGCTTTTGGACATATGAGCACTGAAAATGCCAGATTTCTGCTATTCGTGCCAAACATTTAGGCTTTGGAGGCTGAAAAGTCAAGAGTCTCAATTTTAGCATATAATGCCAGAAGCAAGCTGTCCTTTTGAAACAATTGCTTGCTGGCAGTGGATCAGCCCCATGGTACCACCTTCCCAGGCGATCTCTATGTCATCTGCTCAGTACCCCCAGAATAATCCCTTACTTCTAGCTCTGGAAGGGAAATTGGTAATATGAAGGGGGGAGGCAGGGAGGCTAATGAATATGGGCAGTATGGATATTTGAGAAAAGAGAAGCTAACTTTTTTTATTTTTAATATTTTTTCGTTTTTTGCTTTTTCAGCTAATGCATGCTCTCCTTTCTCTACTCCATCTTTGGAGGATGGAGAAGTAGTTACTCATCTATTCTGCCATCCTTCTTAGTCTGAGTGCTGTAAAAACATAACAGTGTAATGGAATAGAGAGGGACAGAAGGTTTTGGGAGACAATTGCAGACAGGGTAATCAGAATCTCTGAGAGATTGATGTTTGGAATGAGACCTACACGACAAAAATGAAGAAGTCATGGAAAGTTATAGGGGAGAAACAGTGGGAATAGCTCATTCAAAAATGAGAAAACGATGAACTTACAAGGACTCCGAGGCCTCTGCCTTTGATCGCTAAGTTGGTATTTGTAACCTAAGAAGAGACATGCAGGGGGAATTCTGTGTTTCCAAGGGAAGAAGCTCATTAGGTTGGGGATATATTGGTTTTCAAATGTTCAGAATACACTCAGGTGGAGATTTTAAGCAGAAAAGTCTCTCAGAATTATGTTTTTAAGAAAATAATTGGTACATGAATTGGTGTAGGGAGACAGAAGAAAATCAGTGAAGCAAGTTGTGAAGCTGTCAAGGTCGTCAAGAGTAAAGATGTAGGTGGGTTGATATGATAATGACTATGAGGACTGGGAAGAATTAACATTCAATAAATATTGCATAGGTAAAGCTGAGTGGCTTTTCTCTGGCATTACACATGGGAGGTGAGGGAAGGAGAAAGATCAAGGGCTGCTCCTAAAATTTTTTACCTAAGAAATTTGGAACACAGTGGTGCCACTCACTGGGATGAAGGAAAAGGGGAGAGGAGCAAGGAGGTTTTTTGTTGGGGGGGGCGGGTAGGGGGAGTGGCAAGGGGACTAGAGGGTTATGTTTGACATATTAAGTGAAATACTTAGTAGACGTAAGTTTAGAGATAGAGTTTAGGGGAGTGGTTGTGGATAGCTATAGGAATTTGTGATTCCTTTATTTGAAGGAGAAAATCAGAAAAAATAATTCTAAATATTTTTATGATGGCCATAAATTTTAGTAAATTCCTTAATAATACTCAAAAAAATTTAAATTTTTCTAGGGCTTTCCTAACATTTCAGCCATCCCCTTTTCCTTACCAAATTTGGGTAATTGTATTGTGATAGTGGCGGAGGGGGTAGGTTCTTTTTGGGCTGCTATCCATTTATCTATTAGTCTCGTCTTTAAGTTCTGAAGTAGAATCCTCTGATATGATTTCTTAGTTGGTATAGATATTTAATTAGTCACTCAAATCCTCTTGTTTTTATTTTTTTCTATTATTTCTTTAATCTTTCTGTGATTTTATATTTTGGGATATTCTGAAACATTCTCCAGTAGAGTAAAACTGTTTGAAGAAGTTATTCATTTTTTACAATGAACTTCAGATCATATCCTTCTTTGCTCAAAGGTAAAAACTGACAGGATTTATCATTATCTCTGGAATAGGAAATGTATAGTTTTATCTTCTACCTGGCAGAAAATCTCTTTTCCTCTATAACCAATATTGTAGTTGTATTCTCCATTATTAAGCTCTATTGAAAATAAGGGTTGAAAATGTCTATAGTTATAATCGATAAACTTACTTATTTTGAAAAGCAGGAGATTTAGGTGGGGACAGGTGGCATTATTTGTCCATGATCACACCTAGTTAGGGTCTCCTTTTGTCTTGTCCAGCACCCATTGTACTTTGCTGATTTTCTTGGAAAAACTTGTATTTTATTTAAAAGTTAAGATGGAACCATTAACTACGTGTCAAATGCAAGAATATCTTTTCTCAATTGTTCTTGATTATTTATAATTTTTGCATTTTAGAAGAATAACTCTGAAAGAAAAGAGCCCGGGGATGGAAGGGTGAACACACAGAGACTGGACACTTACTTACTTACTGTTTATATTATTGTCTATAATAGATGAAATATATTATTCATAAACAGATGGAAGAGATGCATAGAGCAGGTATGTAGCAAGGGGCTCAGAGCTTCTGTGCTCTCTCTGAGGGCACCACTCTCCCAGCATGTCCACATATTTGCCAACCTGGAAGCTGTCTGAACCCTGTATTTCAGAGATTTTTTAAAAAGATTTTATTTATTTATTTGACAGAGAGAGATCACAAGTAGGCAGAGAAGCAGGCAGAGCGGGGTGGGGAAGCAGGCTCCCTGCTGAGCAGAGAGCCCGATGCGGTGCTCGATCCCAGAACCCTGGGATCATGACCTGAGCCGAAGGCAGAGACTTTAACCCACTGAGTCACTCATGCGCCCCAAAGATTTTATTTATTTGAGTGAGAGACAATGAGAGAGGAAATACAAGCAGGGGGAGTGGGAGAGGGAGAAGCAGGCTTCCTGCTCAGCACAGAGCCCAATGCAGAGCTCTATCCCAGGACCCTGGGATCATGACCTGAGCCGAAGGCGGAGGCTTTAACCCACTGAGCCACCCAGGCGCCCCTACCCTTCTGCTTCTGATGATGTGAGATAATAAAATGCCTATGTGATGAGATGAAGTGATGAGAATGACATAGGCATTGTGACATAGGGTTAGATTACTGTTGACCTTTTGACAATAAGTTAGAAGGAGGATCCTCTGCTTCCAGACTGTGGTTGACCACAGGTAACTGACCATGGAAAGCAAAGCCACCAGAGTTAGTATGGGAGAAGACTGCTGTATTAAGAAAGGTAAGAACTGAAATTTCAACTGGATAAAAGCAATAAAATAAATTTTAATTTGAATGGCAAAAACGTCCCCAGGCATCACCCATTCAGACTTCTTAAGCATTTAAGAATTTCTTTGGAAATCTAGTTCTCACAATGAAGCAGGAAGTAAGGGAAAGCTACAAGAGCATCTGTTCTCATGAGATTTTCGGACTTGAATCACAAACTAAAGGAAGTTTGGATAGTTCGGATAAAGTTCAGATACTTATCTGAACATTAGTGGTGGTTATTTAAACCAAACCGAATACAATATACTACAGTTCATCTTCTAAAGACTAAAAACTTATTTGAGAACATTGGCCATAATGGTATTCATACCAAACATTTAGTTACTAACCTTTCATATCTGCTCTACATAATAAAGTTGAAATGAGGACTATACATAGGTTTTCTGCTATCATTACATTTGTTAGAGGCAAAACTAAACTATGTTAATCTATGTTTGCCTGGTATTCAATGAACCAACATATTCATGCACATCTTAGTTTTATGGTGATATTCCAGTGAAATTTGCAAGTAAGATCAAAGGCATTAAGGCAGCATTGAGATAACTTTAAATCTCTCCCAGGTACAGATCAGTGAGTGTTCTGATTATAATACAAAACAATAGCCCATTGATATTTATGTAGTTAAAGACATTTGTTTTTGACCTACATCAAAAACCAAGGCCAACAAAATGTAGTATAAATTATATGCTGGACTGTATTTCAGTTTGATACAGGAGAACAGAATAATTCTCTTCCATTTGTATAACATTTTGCTGAACTTGCTCTATACTTTAAAGCAATCAACAGATAATGCACACTCTGGGAAGCAACCCAATGGGAAGTGGGCTTAAATACATGGTATAAAACAGAATTGGGTGAATTTAACTGCATTTTTGGCTTGGCTAACATTTTAAACCAGTTTTCAAATATCTAGACTCAGTAAAATTCAAAATACACATTGTACGGATTAATTCTCTTCTTTTAAAACTGATGTGCATTAAGTAGGATATCAAATCTGTAAAGCCTTATGCATTTATGGCTAACTCACCATGTACTTCATAAAAAACTCTACAATGTCCAGAGAGTCAGCAGGTCCCATTGTCCTAAAAAGAAGCTTTTATAAGGAACACCCAGAACAGAAACCTGAAGCTCTAAATTTATGAAATATTTAAGTCTAAATTGATCACTAGGGCATTAGGCTCTAAGAAACACTCTCTTCTATGTTGAATTGAATTACATTACAAAAGGAAGGAACCTCTGGCAGTGATCCAAACTGAGAAGAGAGGTCCTTTAAGACAGGGTTGCTCTCTTTTCTTCATGAGTCTCTAGGAAGCTTTTTATCTTGGTTCTCAAAAGCCTGGCATCCCAGAAAGTTTTGTTACAGACAAATTAAGCAATTAGGGTTACAGGCAATAGCATTCTTCTGTTCTCACGGAAGAGAAGAGCCTTTAGTATGGTTTAGTTTGTTCCTGAAAGGTCAGGGAAGGGCTAATGCTTCACTTCCTCGCTGCTCTAGTGACTGACGGTTCCATTTCAAAGGATCTTAGGGAAAAAGGGCTAATAAGAAAGGTTAAGGGAAGGCCTGGAAAAGAAGAGGATTGCAGAGAAGAGGCCCCGTAAATCAGCTAGGAAAAGAAAACAAAGCTGGGAATTCGAATTAATGATGTGTTTCTAGGATTCTTTTTTTTTAAGGACTTACTAGGAATTGAGGGTTCAGAAAGTGTGGGAGCTTTAGAGATTCAGTAAAGGGATTTAGGATATTACAAATAATTAATTTGTAACCTTTTGTATTAAGGCCTTAAAATATGTTTGAGTGATGACAGGAAGATTGCTATTAAACCTATGCTTTGGGTAGTTATACAGCTGTATTTAATCAAGGCATGGTTCTGTGATTTTACGAAGCATGTATCTGAGGACTTGGGATTGGGAGAATGTCACTAATGTAAATGGAGAAAAGAACTTCAGGGTTAGCAGAAGGCCTGGGCTTCATATTTCTCCTAAAGTATTCAAAATACTCTGATAGCTTTATTTCATCGCTAAATAGCATGGCAATAATCAACAGCCACGGTTAGTTGTTACTGATAATGTTTATGAGAATATTTAAACATGATTTTCCCATCCTCCTGACTCTTCCTTTAAATAACTCTCATCTATTTAATTGTTCTGGATGTGACCTGTCACATACAATGTGAAAAATCCTATAGAAAACTTCAAAGGACGAAGGAAACTAACTAGGAAGAATAAAGAGGACAAAAATAATATAGTGAGGAAGACTTTTGTTCAAGGTTTTGAGAAGCTTAAAAGATATTAAGAGAATAAGAAATGATGAGAAGTTAGGTGGTCTACAAAATTTAAGGAGACCAAAAGGAATCACTTGAAGAAAAGATAATAGCTGAGAAAATAGTTGAAACAGTTCAAAAAATAAAAACTGGCTACTCAATATTTGGATTTTCAATATTAGGATGGACTCTGGTCATTTTTCATTTCAGTTCTGAAAAATTCTCAGATTCTTGCTTCATCTTTTAGTTCTGGTTTTGCTACAATAATGCTGCATAACAAAGAACTCTCAAATTTCAGTTGACACAGAATCAAATGTTTCTCAATCATACATCTTCACATTCTCACCAACATTTATTATTTTCCATTAAAAAATTATAGCCATCTTAGTGTGTGTGAAAAAGTATCTCATTGTGGTTTTGATTTGCATTTCCCTAACGAATAATGATATTGAGCAGCTTTCCATGTCCTTATTTGCCATTTAAAAAATTTTTTGAAGAAACATCTATCCAGGTCCTTTGTATGTTTTTAAACTGGTTTATTTGTCTTTTTTACTATTGAGTTATATAGAAGCTTTTAAATATATTCTGGATTGTAACCCTTATTAGATACATGATTTGCAAATATTTTCTCTCATTCTGTAGGTTTTGTTCTTTTGTGATAATGTCCTTTGAAGCAACCAAGTTTGGGAATTTTAGTTCAATTTATCTATTTTCTTTTGTTGGCTATACTTTTATATCATAACCATGAAATAATTGTCAAATCCAATGCATAAAGACTTTCTCCATTGTTTTCTTCTAAGAGTATTATAGTTTTAGCTATTAAACAAAAGATTGATCTGTTTTGCATTATTTTTTGTGTATGGTGTAAGTCATGGGTCCAAATTCATTCTTTTGCATATGGATATATCTTTAATCACTTTAAATGTCAATGGATTAAATGCACTAATTAAAAGATAGACAGTGTCAGAGTGGATCAAAAAACAAGGCTCACTTAAATGTTGTCTACCAGAAACTCACTTGAAATATAAAAACAAATGTAGATTAATATTAAAAGCATGGTGAAAGGTATACCATACTAAAATTAATCAAAGGACAGATGAGGTGTCTATTATTAACTTCAGATAGAGCAGGGTTCAGATTAAGGAAAAGTAACAAAGATAAGAAGGAGCATCACATAATGAAAAAGGGGACAATTCTCCAAGAAGATATAGCAATCTTTAATATATATGGCTCTAACAGCAGAGCCAGAATACATGATGCAAAACCTCATAGAAATGCAAAGAGAAATATATGAATCCACTCTCATAATTGGAGACTTCAATGCCACTCTATTAGAAGGGGACAGATCTTTCAGACAGAAAATCAAGGAGGACGTAAACTCAGTAGTACCATTAAACAGTTGGCTCTAATGGACATCTATAGACTACTTCCCTCAATAGTGGAATTACACATTCCTTTCAAGTTCGCATGGAACATTCTCCAAATTAGACCACATTCTGGACCATAAAATACACTTTAACAAATTTTACAAAGGAGAAATCATACCAAGTATGTTCACAGTTCACAGTAGGAAAAAACAACTCAAAGAATAACCAACATACCTCTAAACAATACATGGTTCATAGAAGAAATCGCCAAGTAAATTAATTTTTTTAACTAACTGAAAGTAAAAAAACAATTTAACATTTGTGGGATGCAGTGAAAGCAGTGCTTAAAGGGAAAATTATAGTATTGAAAAAATATATTGCGAAAGAAGAACTATTGAGCACCAATAATTTAAGCTTCTACCTTAGTAAACTAGAAAAAGAAGGGCACATTAAATCTAAAGTATGAACAAGTAAAGAAATAATAAAAATTACAATCAAAATCAATAAATTTAAAAAGTGGAAATCAAGAGAAAGTCAACAAAACATAAGGGTGGTTTTTTGAAAAGATGAATAAAAGCTATAAGCCTCTAGTCAAAAATTAAGAAAAAAAGAGAGAAGACACAAATTACCAATATCAGAAATAAAAGGAACATCATTATAGATCTCATGAACATTAAAAGGATAATAATGGAAGTATAGGAATAATTCTATGTCCATCAAATTGATAATCTAGATCAAATGGACCAATTCCTTGAAAGACACAATCTGACAAAACTCATACAAGAAGGAATAGATTATCTGAATAGACCTTTAGCTATTATAGTAATTGAATAAAAAATTAGTAACCTTCCAAAGTAGAAAGCACCAGGCCCAGATGGGTTCCCTGGCAAGTTCTGTGAAACATTTAAGACATTATACCAGTTCTCTGCAATAGCTTCCAGAAGGCAAAAGCAAATATAGTATTTCCTAATTAATTTATGAGACCAGCATCACCTGATTCCTAACTAATTTATGAGACCAGCATCACCTGAATACAAGATCAGATTAAAGACATTACAAGAAAAGAAAACTACAGAACTTTGTATCTCATGAATATGACACAAAAATTTTCAATAAAATATTAACGAATTAAACAATACACAAAATGAATTATACATCATGAGATTTATTATGGAAAGTGAGATTTTATGTATTTTATTTATTTATTATGGAAAGTGAGATTTATTATGGAAATACAAAACTGGTTCAATGTTTCAAAATTAATTAATATAATCCTCTGAAGAAAAATATAATATCAATATTGCAATATACATAATCATATCAATAAATGCAGAAAAATTTGGCAAAATTCACCTCCCATTCATGAAAAAAACTCTCAGCAAACTAGGAATAGAGAGGAACTCGAAAAAGAATACCTACAAAAAAACCGTGTGACTAATATCATTCTTAATGGTGAGAAACTTGAAATTTTCCCATTAAGATTATGAGCAAGGCAAGAATGTTCCATCTCACCACTCCTTTTCAACAATGCACTGCAAGTTCTAATTAATGCAGTAAGACAAGAAATGGAAATGGAAATAAAATTGTGCACGTTGGGAATGAAGATATGAAACTGTATTGTTTTGTGGATGACATGCTTTTCTATATACAAAATCTAAAAGACACAACAACAACAACAAAATACTCCCGGAAGTAATAAGCAGTTATAACTAAGTTGTAGGATATAAGTTTCATATACAAAAGTTAGTCATTTTCTGATATATCAACAAACAAACAGCGATTGTGCCTTGCACATAGATTTTTGAATCTTCTTCACTTCCCAAAGCTAAATTCTTAGTCATTAATTCCAAACTACAGACCTGGAGTCTGTAATTCATGTGGCTTTACCCAAACTCACCAACATTTCTATCCATGAAGATGTTTATGTTTCCTTTGAGCCGCTCTATGTTTTTTTTTTTCCTCCTATTTTTTTCCTGATTCATTAACTGTTGCTTTGTATTTAAGATGAAGGAAGTGAGTCAAAACATGAATTCAATACACCATCTTTTTTTTTTTTTTAAAGATTTTATTTATTTATTTGACAGAGAGAGAGATCACCAGTAGGCAAAGAGGCAGGCAGAGAGAGAGGAGGAAGCAGGCTCCTCACTGAGCAGAGAGCCCGATGTGGGGATCAATCCCAGGACCCTGAGATCATGACCTGAGCTGAAGGCAGAGGCTTAACCTCTGAGCCACTCAGGCGCCCCTCAATACACCATCTTTACAAGACATCCTTGACTAGCCATTTAATAGATTCTTTTAATACTTAACCCCTACCTCTTCATTCTTTTCCACATGTTTTTAATGTTTCTCAATGCCTTGAACATGCAAAGCTCTTTCCTACCTTAAAATCTGAATAAATTTCTTCTACAAAGACAGTCTCGGTTAAGCTCTCTCACATGGCTGATGTTCATCTTCCAGGTCATATCTTTGGTCACCTCAACAGAGAGGAAATCCCTGGTTAGTCAACATAGGTGGGCCCTCCTCCTTTTTCCCATGATTTTTTTTTTTTTTTAAACCTCAGGATCCTGTTAGATTCCCTCAGAGCATTCCTTAAGATGAATAATTAATGATTTATCAGTTTATTGCCTGGTTGTATGACCTTAAAGCCCCATCAGAAGGAGAGTTCTATACAGGACATTTCTCTGAAAGTTATATAGTTCAGCCATTGGTGAGCATTTGTTGAATGAATGTCCAAAATTTGTCTTTTTTTAAGAAAGATGTATATCATTGCTAAAGAGGAATCAGCTTTACATACACAAAATTTGTAAGAGTCTAGATTGTTAAGACATCATATTTTTTTCCCTCATAAAAAAAAAAAAAACACAACAAAAAAAAAACCCTCTAAATCAGTATATAGATAGCATGTGGTAAAGAGATCAACACTTTTAAGTTACAAGTCAGGCCCAGTTATTGAAAAATTATTTAGAATTATCATAAGAAACAAGTCTTTGCCTCCAAAGATAATCCTTTGAGTTATTTATGCTGTGTTCTCTGTGTTTGCTTTAGGTCTACAAAAACACTTCTATTTTCTAACTCAAAGACTAAAATTTGAGAGCTGGTGATGGAAAATTATTGTCAGATTTACTTGAGCTCAGAAGCAAAATTTTAGATACTTGTTCAAGACTTATCTTATTCACTGAAGCGTAACACCTTGACATGATTAAAAGCCTCCAGTGACTAATTCCCACATGAATTTTCTAAGTCATTCTTTTATTTCAGAAATATTTTGGAATCTCTTAAAGGTGTAGATTGGGACCAAACAAAATGAATAATTACTTAGAACTTCAGTTTCTAAGACCTTCAGTAGAATGAGTTAGATTTTCAGATTCAGATAAGTAAATACTTAAGTATCATTCAATTGCATCTTTTTCTGTTGACAAAAGCAACTGATGGAAAATATGCCTGTAGATCATGTGTTCTACTTTCTTACCAAAATAAGTGAATTATAACAGGAATTCTATGGTTTGGAACAAAGATGAATTTGAATTAGGAAATTTAATTAAATATGGAGCAGTGGGGAAATTGTATATGAGGAGGTAAAGGGAACCAAAACTCTTACACTCTTGTAATGTGTGCAGTGTTTACAAAAACCTGCCAAATTTTTAATCCCTGTATACCATGGGCTAAAGCACAATATGAAAATTCAGCTTCTGTCTTAGTCATCTATTCATATACACTATATTAGCTTGGGACGTTAAAGAAATATTTTAGTAACACCGCAAGAATTGCAGCCAACAATCTTTTCCGGGTTATGTGCAAAGTAAACAGTGACTAGGAAGGAAACTTATTCAGTAAGAGAACTTTAAATTTTTACAACTATAACTTTTGGTATAGGGGGAGGAAATGAAATGAAATTGCTGGGCTGTTAATGAATTCTGGCTTTAATTAGATATAGTATTTTTTCACCAAAAGTGTATGTTGGATATCATTTAGGATGGTAAGTTCCCAGAAAAATTAATAAGGGCCATACTAATTTGGACACAAAGAGTAAAAGAACTATTTGTGGACTGGAACACGGAATAGTTGCAAACCAAGAGAGGGAATCCTTTGAAGACAAGGAAGTTTCAACTCCTTTCCACTATGAAGAGGAGCCAATGGACAGATTCTGCACCAAGAGATGCTGCAACAGAAGAACTGAGGACTTTTAATATTCGGTCTTATTTTGTGTGTAGTTTTCTGAGGTAATTGTGTGTCTTCGTGCCCTCTCATGGTTTATCTGTGCCACTGCTTTTTCAGGCACAGAGTAGAACCTTCATTTAATTCTCTTAGTAAAGCATCTAGTGTTGTTGCCAAATGAATCATGAATAAATACCTTTAAAAATACCTAAAAATGTGAGAGGATCATTGGATTCTTTGTACGTCCATATTATTTTCTGAATCTTTCAAAATATTGCTTATGTTTTCTCCTCAGGCTATCATAGACCAATCTTGCAATATTCATTGTCACTCTTACAGCACTGTCCACTCTCAAGCTTTCAGGTTCTGTTAGAGCCACAGTCATCGTTTCCCTAGGGGTCTGCATACAATATAAAGAAACCAGATCAGAAGACCTGTGTATTTTATTTCTTCAGCTTTTCCACTCAGTACTTAATATTTTATTTTCCTTTTCATTGAGATAGGCATCTTTGTGATAAGTTTACAGATATAGGCAAAACAAAAAACAAAAAACCCAAAAAGTTCTAAATAGCCTAATTGATGGCAGATGATTTTTATCCCTGTACAGGCCTCTGACATTCTGAACTTTGGGACTGTGACTTTTTTTACACTTGCTATCCCCATTGCTTTTACCTTCACAGCTTACACCATATCTAGGCATGTTTGTTTCCAATGAGAAGGGCTGGGAGGGAGTCAAGAAAATATTTGTCTCATAACCAAGAAGGAAATTGGCTTACACCCTGAAAACATATCACATCTGGATCCAGAGATAGAGGCAAAGTCACTACTGGGATCATATTATATATAAAAAAAAATAGCCATATTTACTCAACCTTACTTCCCCAAACTGGAAGATAGCACAGCAATGTGGTTGAGAGCACAGCTCCAGACTGTTCTGACAACTGAGATTTTAATTCTATCCCCACCACTTTCTATCTAGCTGACATTAGATTTATTTGTTAGTTTTAAAAATATGAGAGTCTATAGTCCTTACAAAATATCATCCCTCTTGATTAATAATCTCCATCTCTCTACATCCCTATGAGCTGAGCCTTCACACCCATGCACTTTAACTTCACACCTCTTTTTATATTTTTCCCTCTACTAGGTTTAAAAGGAAACAAACACACACAGGTAGAAACAAAACAAAATAAGAACAATATAAAAAACTTAAAGTGGAGTATGAAAGAAAATCTTGGTATATAGGAAAGAACCAAGTAAGTACTAAAACATAATTTGATACATGAAAAATTTTAAAGTCTTACTTTAGAAACCAAACCAGGTCAATGGAAAGAAGGAAGAATCTCATTCAAGAGAAATCCATGAGATGTAGTCTATGTGTTATAACTGGATTCTAAAGGGGAAAATCAGGAGGAAAAAAGAAGAAAGATGGGGAAGATAGTTATATGGTTGAATATTGAGCTTTTCCTAAGTTTAGATATGGTGATTGCAGATTGATAAGGGATAAAGAAAGATTCACATTAAAAAACTCAGCCATATTTTGTTGGTAAATTATCATATTACCTTGAGAAAATTTCATAGCCTTAAGATCTTAAACTGGAAGTATTTGTTATCTCCTTGCCTGAACATTAACGTGACTATTGAATAAATATTGATAAATAAATGATCTTAGAAATAACATAAATGTTTGAAACTGAGGTTCCCATTTTGATAATAGGTAATATGTCTCATAACTAATTATGTTTTTTGAAAAGTTCAGAAAAATTAATAAATGAATGCTTTTTGAAGAACGTATGTAAATGATGAGTACTTTAATTTCTTTGAGGGCAACAAAAATAGTTCAATTTACTCATGCCTTAAAAATATTTTTTTGGGAGTCAGAGCATGGAAATAATCATAAGAAATTAAAAATGAAAAGAAATCAAAACAACCAGTTTTATCCAATTAGACCAAATAACTTATGAAATCACAGATATGAGAATAATAAATCTTATTCAGAAACTTCAGATATTTTTACTGATATTGGCAGCTGTTCTTAGTTCAAGATAGTTATGTAATAGGTGGGTTTTCATGCTGTGTGCTTGGTTTGACAATCTGTGCACTTTACTCCCCTTCTTACAGTGTGTCCTAAATAATTAAATTCTCAAAACAAAGCCAGAGTCTAGAAATGAGCACCTATTATTTAAGCAATAGGAAAATAGTCAAAAGTACAGACAATTTGAGTTTAATTTTTTTTCTCATTGATGAAAGTAAATAGTTGTTCCAGTGTGTGTTTTTCTCATCCAGTGATCAGAATTTTAATATTGAGTTACTTAGACTTATGAGAAGAAAAATTTTTCCTTGCCTTCCTTTTTTTCTTTCTTTTTTTTTTTTTTTTGATCTGTGATTTTTTGTTGTTGTTGTTGTTAAACTGCTTAATCTGGGACTATGCGTTCACAAGCTAAGCATGTTCCTAGAAATGACTTTAATACCAAATTCTAGGTTCCAGAGAAAGATGTTTCATGTCTCACATTTCTCCCCCAAATAGTATCTTAGTTCTTGCTCATGACATCTTTGACAATAGGTATGACAAAGGTTGTACTATTCTGATTTCATAGATGCAATAATCAGCACAGAAGCTAGCCAAAATTCCTCATCCTCAGGGCTTTTCCTACTAACCCAAAGAGAAAAGATACCCATTCTTATTTATCCAAGTTACTAGAAAATGCAGAGTCATGGTCCAGATCCAACCTCAGTAGACAATAAAGACGTCAAAGAAGAAGTAATTCAGAAGGCAGAGACCACTGACGCTGATTCCTATCCATGTTCCTCACTGGACCAAGCCATTTACTTTCACCTGTAGATAGTGCTCAGCACGAAAAAAAGAAAGTTTATGGGATGCATAGTCAACTGGCAGTCCCCAGCTCAGCCTCCCCCAGATTTCTGCTAAAATACTTACAAAAAGAGTAAAAAATAAGAAAATTCCTTAACATCAAACACTTGAAGTGGGCATCAATCAGTTTATTTCTAAGATCTGAGAGAAAAGTCCACTTGCCAGAAGACTTCTTTCACATTCTTTTGCTAGGAACAATTTTAACTGCCATGCATGAAAGTTTCTTCAGAAGGGACGATTTTTTCTATCCAAATATACACCAACTGCCATCTTACTTTCTCTTGATGGAATTTTTTTTGTCTTTCAGGATATTATGTCTTCTTTAATCCCACTGATGGTGATGAATGTTACTATTTATATTTCCTCTTTTTTCTGATAAATTATGTTTATATATATTCTTTCTATAAGGTTCTGAGATGATATTCTTTTTGCATGATTTCCCCACAAAGGATCTGAGCTCTGTACCAAACAGAAAAGTGGGCACAGTTCCTCTTTTGAGGCACACTAGTTTTTCAGTCAACCAGAGTAGCTTCTCTCTTGCCTCTCTGACTCGCCTGTTAGAAAACAATTGGGAAGACACTGGCTTAAGCAGTCATATTCTGAGGGACACACTGGGGACAGGGATAACATTTCTTCAGTAAAATATTTTGAAAGAAAGCAGAAATTCAGGTACCAAGAAGCATTGTTCTTATATGCTTTCATAGTTTTGCCACTGAGTATGAGGAAGATTATAAAACAGGGATTTCCAGATTAACAGATAAATACACATGTAATTTGCTAATTTTGTCAAATCTCCCCCATCTCAGGAGATGTTTACACCAGTATGCAGCCTTACAAAGTATTTTGTCATATTTTTAGATTTTTTCCAATTAAGTGAGAAATGGTAACACAGGAGAGTTTTAATTTACATTTCTCTTATTTTGAATGAGATTGGTCCCCTTTTCCTATTATTAAGAGCCATTTACATATCTTTTTTTCCCCCCCTGTGAACTGTCTGCCTTACTACCTAATTTATTTTATATGGCAGTGAGAATTTTTTTGGGAGGAAAATCAATGACTTTTTTGGGACCCATCCAAGAACTGAAGTTACAGAACAAACTGCCACTGGACATTTAGAAAGACAGGGGATTCCAGAGAGTCACACCTGAATTCTGCTTATTTGGAGAAGAACCACTAGAGCCATAAACTAATAGGACACTTATTAAATAGTAATGTTGATGAATTGTTAAATTCCTCACTGTTGTGGCTTATACCTCCAGGAGCCATAGGCCATCCTCACCTTGAAGATTTGAGAGAGAGCTTCTCATGGCCCTGGCAAAGCAAGGGAGAGAGTAATTATTGTCAAATGGGCCCAAAGAGTTCTCCATGAGAAAGGGCTAAGTCTTCAGAGGACGGGACTTTCATAGAATCTTACTCCACCTTGTTGAAGGGCATTGCTCTCATTCAGACTTCCTGTGATCTGTCTCTCACCTAAATGGGAAAAGAAAAAAAAAACTGTATAAAATGATATCATTAGAGTAACATTTGTGTAGACTGTTATCACAGTCTGTGATATAAATCTACCAATAGACTGAGACCCGATCATAAAATTATGTAATGCTGGGGTGTCTGGGTGCTCAGTGGGTTAAAGCCTCTGCCTTTGGCTCAGGTCATGATCCCAGGGTCCTGGGATCGAGCCCCACATCGGGCTCTCTGCTTAGCAGGGAGCCTGCTTCCTCCTCTCTCTCTCTCTGCCTGCCTCTTTGCCTAGTTGTGATCTCTGTCTGTCAAATAAATAAATAAAATCTTTAAAAAACAACAACAAGGGACGCCTGGGTGGCTCAGTTGGTTAAGCAGCTGCCTTCGGCTCAGGTCATGATCCCAGTGTCCTGGGATCGAGTCCCTGAT